>NC_026006.2:917870-940064 GCF_000442705.2 Elaeis guineensis
TAAAATTAGATCTAATATAAGAAATAATCTAAGAATGTATAAATAATTATGTAATAAAGAACCTAGGCTCTGATACCAATTGAAGGAACCAGATCTAAGGTTTCAGGGTTAGATCTTGAAACTTTTTCAAGATCATACAGCGAAAGACTAAAATAAATCAAAATTTATTTTTTAAAATTAGAGAATTCTTAGATCTAAGATCATATTATATTATTATTACATAGCATTAAATCATAAATTAAAAAATATATATACAGCATGAACTACTTGTTGATCATATCAACATGTTTCTATACTACATCTAATGTATGTATTAAACAATAGATCAGATCTATTACCTTGCAAGTTAGACGTTCTAACCTCGCTGATCCGGGCTTGAGGATGATGTTGCAAGCCACACATACGTCCGCCTATAGGAGTCATCCACACGAGCCCACGAATCTTGATCAGAAGTCCTGCTTCAAAAAATCAGCACAGTATGCTAGTACTGCGTTGATCCTTCTTTGATGGTTGATCAAGTGCCTCCTTCTTCTTGATTTGGACTCTTCCAAATATGAAAAGTAGGAGGAGGAGTTTCAGATCTGAGATACTCTCAGAAAACTCAAGATGAAGGAAGGAAAGATATGAAAACAAACAATCCTAGAAGAAGACCCTCTTCTTCTTCTCATTTCTCTCTCTAGACACCCTATCTTGTGTCTATTATATCTCCACGACTCAAAGATTTTTCTTTCTGATTTTTTGATGGCCCAAAGGTCTCTCAAATATCTATCTTCTCCAAAAATTTTATGAAGAAACTCATTTTATAGAGTGAGATATGATAGAGTCCTTGTCTAGGTTAAATACCTAGTCAAGGCTTATCCAAACATGGCAAGATAAGGGGCACCCAACTCTTGAGCACCTCCTCCTTATTTTTATACATGGATCACAAAAAAAGGGTGCACAATGTGTACCCTAAAATCCACAAAAATTCCAAAAAGGATTTGGATAAATTTGGTACAAAATTGAAAGATTTTTGGATTTCTAAAACTCTATCTCGTAGAATTCGAAATCCAAACTTATTCCTCTTTGATTTGATCCAATCCACTTTCCATGTAAGAAAGAAGAGAGAAAATCTTTTGTGAACGTGGGAGAGACCTGGGAGAGGGCTTTTGTCACACAAAATAAGAGGAGATTGGCATTGAATGAGAGAGAGGGCGTGGGGAAGGCTTATGTGGCGCAAGGTAGAATCCTAGTCTTACTAGGATTCTATCTTATGACTTGTTTTAATTTGGTTTCTCAAACTAAATCAAACCAAAATTAGATCAATCTAATTAAAATAGATCTTAACCTAATTAAAAACTGAATTTAATTAGATTAAATTAGATTTAAATCTGATTTAATTTTCTAATCAAATTAGAAATTAGATTGACCCAAGTCCTAGTTGAACTAGGACTAGTTTTTCTTTGCACTTGGCTTATCCAATAAACCAATTAGACTTGATCCAATCAAGACCAAACTAAATATAATTAAATTATATTTAATTAGACTTAATCTCAGTCCATTGGCTTAATCAAATTAATTCAATTAGCAATCGAATTGCTAATCGATCCTCCTGCAATACTTGCACTGGGTTAAATGTCAATCGTATTGATCATTTAATCCTAGAACGATTCTTAATCGTTGATCAACCATCCGATCAGATCATGAGCTCTAATATGTATGACCTCATAGGTCCGAACCTAAGTTGGTAGTACAGAAATAAATTTCTGTACCAATCAAAGTGACCATCTAGCAATGGTACCCGACGATCGGATAGGTCGAATGTGTAGAACAACATCCTTAGAACCCATGCAGATATAGTTTTCATATAATTCATCCCCTTGACCAAAATGATCATAGGACACCCCAGAGTTCAACTGTGAACTCTGATCAGGTTGTCCACATTGTATTTCAAAATATCAAATCCATCTGATGGATTATCCTGGCCAAGGTTTTGCTAAATTGAAATACAGTGACTCATTCTTCTCCAACTCTTGGAGTGGTCAATCCCATCTCGATCACACTCTGACTTCGAAAGTACTTGACTGTGCCCAAAAGCCTTTCATCCCTGAATTAGAAATTCAGTTAGTCCAGTACCAAAGCACAGTGAGTTGCTTGCAAGTCACTGAGACGATCTCAGGTCTAAAGAACACTTATACCTATATCCCATCAGAGACATTCTCGACAGCAGAATACTCTAGAGTTGGTCACGTTCAATGATGATCTATCAGTACATCTCACCTGTATGCCATACCAGTGTCTCCACACTCTTTGGTTAAGAGAACAACCAACCCATATGGCCTACAGCGACCTATGCTCGATAGAAGCTATCGTCCTTATTAACAGCCTATCATTTGGTCGTGAACTGTTTTAAGAACTAATCGATAAATTTTCTCTTTATCGAATCTAAATAGTCCTAAAGACTTCATCATAACAACGGAGTTCATTTGAAGATGAATGCTTATGATGAAAATGCCAAATATATTTTATTTATTAATAAATCAGTTACAATACTTGGTTGCTCAACCATCAACAGCTTGACGATTGGCTTTTTGGGATACATTTCCCAACAGCCAGTAGAATACACTACATTAACAGGTTGTAATAACATATACACACCATTGTTCAAATGTCCACAAAAAATAGTAACACCATTTATAATGATATTACAAACTTATTTCTTTATTAAAATTTTATAATCATTTTTGGCCAGAAGGCCTACAAAAATAATATTTAAAAAAAAATTGGGATAGAAATAATAATCATTAAGAAAAACAGTATGAGATTCAAATACAAGTTTCAAGATTCCTAATGCTAGAACTAGAACTGATCTTCCATCTCCAACGTTTAGGAACCTCTCACCTTGCTCGAATCTCCTATTGATCTGCAATCCCTGCAACGAATTGCAAATATGGTAAGGGCTATCGGTATCCAATACCCAATCAGTTATATCACAAATAGAGAAATTGCAAGGAGTTATCATATAAATATCTAGCCCAGCAACAGCTTGCTTCTTTCTCTATCTGTTCGGGTCTCGGAGGCAATGTACTGAGGATAGTTCCTCTTCCAGTGCCTCTGCTTTTTGCAAAAGAAGCATTCAGCTTGACTCTTATTGGGCTTGATCTTTCTGGTCTGGCCCTGCACTGATGTCCCAGCCTGAACTTGCACCTTCTTTACTTTCTTCTTCTTGTTCTTCTTCCCTTTCTTAAAGAGTCAAGAACCAGAAGATGAACTTCTCACTAAGTTCACCGACTCCTTGTGGAGTTGGTGATCCTTCTCAAAGTTTTGAAGCAACCCCAGTAACCCATGGTAATTTACTTTAGGCTTTGTCATTCTATAATGAGTGAGGAATGGGAGATAAGACTTGGGCAGCGAGTTCAGTATTGCATCTTTTCTAAGCTGCTCATGCAAGGAAAAGCCGAGCTTGCTCAAACGCTCCATCAGCTCGATCATGTACAATACATGATTAGTGACAGAGGCACCATCCCGCATTTTGACATTGAAGATGGCACAACTAGTCTTGTGCCTCTCCACATCATCGAGTGTGCCAAAGGCATCCTCCAACACTTGAAGCATGTCCTTTGGTTGAGTCGTCTCAAATCTGTGATTGAACTCATCGCTCATGGCAGCCAGCATGATGCAGCACACCGTGATCCGATCACTGAGCCACTTCTGGTAAGTGTCTCTGACTATTCCTGGTGGATTGACAGCTGGCTCCTCAGGTGCAGAATCCATTATCACATATAGGATCCATTCATGCTTCAGGACTATCTTCAACTTTCAATACCAGCTACTGAAGTTGGGTCCCACCAACTTATCATTGTCCAACAATGATCAGAGCGATAGGAAAGTGGCCATATCTGCACAAAGGAAAACTATAACCTAATTAGTAATTGATTCATTAAACCTAAAGATTTAGACTTTAATCAAAAGGTTTTTTCCACTATTTTATTCAAATTGGTAGCCTCTACCTCCAATTCGAAGAATTATCCTAATTCTTTAGTGGGTACTAGAATCCACTTAGATTGCACACAAGCCCAACTTTGGTTGGCCAACCCATGTACATCTAAGGATAGGTTCATAATCAATTATTTCTCTAAACAACTTCTAGTAATTTTATTTTTGCCCCAGCCCCTAATCAGTAGGCTTTGGCCTCCACTGAAAAGGTCTGGTTAGGTCCAACCATTAACATGACCATACTTGGCCCATCTATCCAATGAATGATTAGGCCCAACTTTGGTTGGCTAACCTAACCATCATTTAGAAAGATGCAGTCAAGAAATCATATTATAAATGACAATTCTATCAGTCGATAAGCATCAAGCCTTTGGGCCTCCAATGATTATCCAACTGATGGATCCATTATCATCCACTTAATGGGAGGCTATGATCTAGTTATCACCATAACTATTTTATTTTAAGGACTTAATAATTTTAGAGAATTTAATTGATTTAGAGGAGGTCGGATGAACCAGCTTATCATGATCCTTCCACTGACTTCACCAAGTCAGCTTAAGGGAGACCATTAAAAGGGCTGGTCTAGGAGCACCTAAATCAGTCACACTGATTTACCTAGCTGACATGGGTCAGCTCGAATAGTCAAGTGATCCGATCAAAATATAATTTCACCAAGAGGTCAGGTAAGTTCGACGGTGGGAGGGTCTGCCAAAGCTTGCCTTAGACACCATCAGAAATGGCCAAGTAAGCGGGCTGCCAATTAAAAATCATCAGTCTGGTTTATCTTAGACACCAACTAGTTTAATTAGTTTTGATTAGATCAACCTAATAGTTTGTGCTAGACCGCTTAGCCAAGAATCAAGTCCACTTGGTTCTCGTTAAAGATATGGACTTGACCAACTACAACTATTATAATTGATCTAGAGAATCCTTGACCTAATCTAAGACAACAATTGATTAGATTTAGTCAATTCTCTAATTAAGTCTATCTTTAATCTAATCTTAGATCTAATCCAATTAATGGATCTAATTCCCACTAACCCATTAACCCAATGTGTTATGATTTGTGTCTTAGGTTCTTCAATTCACAATCCTAGAACCTAATCAAACAATTTCTTAATTCTTAATTAAGTTTTGAGCTGAGGGTTGGAGTTTGGCTTTTAGAAAATAATTTTTATGTTTGTAAAATATTTTTACAACATGGTTCTACCAACCAAGTTGCATGTTTGATTCATAGTCAAAATGCAAGTGAAATAAGTATGAAACTACTTTAGATCTAATCTAAATAGGTTCATGTAATTGAAATAATTTCAACTTTAAACTGTGTAAATTTTCTAGATAAATATATGATGGTTCTTTACGTGAGAATTATTAATAAAGAGATTTTATTTTAGATTTAAATAACTTTTAATTCTAATAAATCATAAATTTAATCTAGATCATATCTAACAAATTTATGATTAAAGATAGATCTACATGAATTAGGATAACCTTTGCATTGTAAGGGATAAACCTTACAGCAGGACAACCTACAGTTCATGATTGATCTAAAAATTTTGATTTCAGATTTAACAATCAGATTATAAATTAGATCTAATCTAAAAAATAATCTAAGCATATATAAATAATCATATAATAAACAATCTGGCTCTGATACCAATTGAAGGAACCAGATCTAAGATTTCAGGGTTAGATCTTGAAACTTTTTCAAGATCACGCAGCGGAAGACTAAAATAAATTAAAATTTATTTTATAAAATTAGAGAATCTCTAGATATAAAATTTTATTACATGATTATTACATGGCATTAAATCAAAAATTAAAATATAAAGAGCAAGAACTACATGTTGATCATATCAACATGTTTCTATACTACATCTAATGTATGTAAAATATAATAGATCAGATCTATTACCTTGCAAGTTAGATGTTCTAACTTTGCTGATCCAAGCTTGAGGATAATATTATGAGCCGCACACATGTCCGACCTCTAGGAGTCATCCACACGAGCTCACGAATCACGATCAGAAGTCCTAGTCCAGAAAATCAGCATAGTATGCTAGTACTACGCTAATCCTTCTTCGATGGTCGATCAGATACCTCATTCTTTTTAATTTGGACTCTTTCAAAGTTGAAAAGTAGGAGAAGAAGTTTTAAATATGAGACACTCTCAGAAAACTCATAGATGGAGGAAGGAAAGAGGTGAACTCAGCAACCCTAGAAGAAGACCCTCTTCTTCTTCTCTTTGCTCTAACCCAGACACCTAATTTTGTGTCTATTAGATCTCCACGCCCCAAGACTATTTCTCCTTAATTTTTGGGTGCCCCAAAGGTATCTCAATGCTCTATGTTTCACAAAAATTTCATAAAGAAATTCATTTTAAATAGAGAGATATGAAGAGTACTTGTCTAGGTCAAATACTTAGTCAAGGATTATCCAAACATGGCAAGACAAGGGGTGCCCAACTCTTGGGTATCTCCTCCTTCATTTTCTACCGTGGACCACTAGTAAAGGACACATATTATGTGCCATAAAAGTCACAAAAATCTCAAAAAAAAATTGAGTAAAATCAGTGCCATAAGGAAAGAGTTTTGGTTTCCTAAAACTCTATCTCATAGAATTTGAAATCCAAACTAATTCCTACTTTGACTTGGTCCACAACCACATTCCATGTAAGAGAGAAAGAGAGGAAAGTTTTGAGCATGCATGAAGATCTGAGAGAGAGAGTTTTGTCACACAAAATAAGAGAGAGTGGGCGTGGGGGGCTAAGGTAGCGCAAGGTGGAATCCTAGTCTTACTAGGATTCAATCTATGACTTGTTCAAATTTAGTTTCTCAAATCAAATCAAACCAAAATGAAATCAATCTAATTAAAATAAGTCTTAAATCAATTAAAAATCTAATTTAATCAAATTAAATTAAATTTAAATCTGATTTAATTTTCTAATCAAATTAAAAATTAGGTTGACCCAAGTCCTAATTGAACTAGGACTAGTTTTTTCTTGCACTTGGCTTATCCAATAAACCAATTGAACTTGATCCAATCTATTCTAAACTAAATCTAATTAAATTATATTCAATTAGACTTAATCTTAGCCCATTGATTTAATCAAATTAAGCCAATTAGCAATCAAATTATTAATCGATCTTCCTGCAACACTTGCACTAGGTTAAATGTCAATTATATTGATCATTTAATCCTAGAACGATTCTTAATCATTGATCAACCATCCGATCGGATCTTGAACTCTAATATATGTGACCTCATAGGTTCAAACCTAAGTCAGTAATATAAAAATAAATTTTTATACCAATCGAAGTGACCATCTAGTAATGGTACCCGACGGTCAGATAGGTCGAATGTGTAGAACAACATCCTTAGAACTCATATAGATATAGTTTCCATATAATTCATCCCCTTAACCAAAATTCTCATAGGACACCTCAGAGTTCAACTGTCAACTCTGATCAGGTTGTCCACATTGTATTTCAAAATATTAAATCCATCTGATGGATTACCCTGGCCAAGATTTTGCTAAATTGAAATACAGCGACTCATTCTTCTCCAACTCTTGGAGTGGTCAATCCCATCTCGATCACACTCTGACTTCGTAAGTACTTGACTGTGCCTAGAAGCCTTCCGTCATAGAATTAGAAATTTAGTTAGTCCAGTACCAAAGCACAGTGAGTTGCTTGCAAGTCACTAAGGCGATCTCAAGTCTAAGGGACACTTATACCTATATCCCATCAGAGACATTCTCGACAGTAGAATGCTCTGGAGTTAGTCACGTTCCATGATGATGTACCCTTATATCTCATCTGTATGCCATACCAGTGTCTCTACCCTCTTTGGTTAAGAGGACAACCAACCCATATGGCCTACCGCGACCTATGCTCGATAGAAGCTGTCGTCCTTATTAACAGCCTATCATTTAGTCATAAATAGGTTTAAAGACTAATTGATAAATCCTCTCTTTATCAAACCTAAATAGTCCTAAGGACTTCATCATAATAACAGAGTTCATTAGAAGATGAAACCTTATGATGAAAATACCAAAAATATATTTTATTTATTAATAAATCAATTATAATACAAGGTTGCTCAACTGTCAACAGGTTGATGATTGGCTTTTGGGATAAATTTCCCAACAAAGGCATCATCTGATGGTGCACAAAATTAAGGGATGTGTGGAAGATGTAAGAGAATTAAGATAAGTAAAGGAGGACTCCTCTCCTTAACTTCCAAAAATAAATGTGATGCCACATAATTATATGGCATGGTGAATGGCATGGAGGTGGTGGATTCACATGGAACACTTGCATAAAATTTTGATAAACTAACTAATAAATTAGATGGTTCAAATCCATTTACATTAGGTCAAGACAACAAGTCTAGGTTTGCACAAACACCTTTGCACTAAACCCAATTGGAAACTTGGGTTAATTCATGTGCTAGCAATTTAATTAACCCATTAAATTTATAATAAATTCAAATAGATTAGATCAAGATCAAATTTTTATTGTGTATGATCCATTGGATTCCAAATTTAGCCAGCAGTAGATCCAAACTCTCGATGTAACCCTAATCTGATTGGATTAGGTCAACTCAAAAGTCTCAATCAACTAGGACTCTTTCTAATTGATTCTTGAATTAAATTTTTTTAATTTTGATGAGTTCACAAGTCAAGATTGATGTCTAAAAATATATCATGACTATCCGAAAGATTTAAAATTTAATGAAAATATCAAAATTACTCTTTCGTGGTGAGATACCGTGTAATTCAATCTTTCGATCACACAACATCTCAAAAAAGCCATGGGTATGAAAATATGTCAAACTCAAATACCTATCCTTATGTATCTTGATTTGATGATGATGACTCGATTGATGAACCAGTAAAAATTTTTTCTACCATTCATTCCTGCTCTGGCTAGAGACTCTCAGAATCACCATCCTATGAGATCACATGGGATGTTCTCTCCTCCTACAAGAAGTGATCGATTCCTTATTGACCACTCACAACCTTCATGCATACTTCATCATACCCAGAATATCCCACACACATCTCAAAGTGGTATTGTAGGAAATAAACCAAAGTAAGGGTCCATGTACATAAGGTACCATGGTGATCTCAGGTCAAAGGATCACATGCACCACTCCTACTGAAGAACTATCTGTTGATATGCTGTAAGGCTCCATCAGATGTTCTTTTGATGGGTCAATTTAGTGAACTCATTCTCTAATGAGCACCTACATCCTTGTGTTAGTGTCACCACACAAGTGGTTGTGAGATCAACCATCCTCTCCATCGAACATACATAGAATGTTCTAGTCTTACCGATATCATCGATCTCTGACTCGATGATCGAATGACTAGGAATATTTTAGATTGGGGCTATCAAGATATTAGATCTCACTGACATGATCTCATGACCCTAAAATTATTATCATAATCTATGGGATTTATCATAATCATAAAAAATATGATGTAGTAAATGATAAAATACAATACTTTATAAAATAAAAAATAACTAATATCATGTAAATGAGTAGGAAAAAAATAAAAAAAAAATTCTTCACATCTCCACGTGATTGGTTTGTAGGGCACTATTCTTTCATATGAGACTAAATTTCGATAATTGATATCGAAAGTTTAGAATAGTTCTCGAGCATGTGAGGATCCTATACGTTATTATGGATCTAGCACCTGAAGTATCAACTCTCAATGCTAATACGATGGTTAGAGACACTTATCAGAAGTGGCTCAATGATTGTACGATAGTATATTACATAGTGAGGGTTGCTATGAGTAATAAATTTAGTTGTAAAGTCATTGATACTCAATCAAAGGAGATACTTTAAATGCTGAAGAAGTCTTTTGGCATACTTGAAGATTTGTCCTCAACATGGCATAGATCTCCTAAGAGAGGAAGAAAATGCAAGATGCAAAAAAACTGTGGTGATCCTAAGCAGTCTAATGCAGACCAGAGTCATGCAGAACTAGACAGGCCTAAGAGGAGAACTCAACAAAGAATTGCTGGATAAGGTACTTATACGATAACACCTTGTAATTTCTCTATTTGTGATACTACTATCTGGGTATTGGATATCGAAAGTCCAATTCATATCTATAATTCATTGCAGAGTCTTCAGATTAGTAGAGAATTTGAGAAGAGCGAACGATTCCTGAATGTTGGAGGTGGAAAAGCTGTTTCAATTCTAGCTATAAAAAAAGTTCAATTTGCTCTCAATTCAAATATCATTATTTTAGATGACTGTCATTATTGTCTATCTTTCTTTATGAATATAATTTCCATAGGCTTTTGGATCAAGGATGGTTATAATTTTTTTATAAAAAAAATTACTTTGATGTCATTATGAATGGTGTCACAATTATGCATGAACAATTGAAACATGGCATTTATATAATATCATAACCTGTTAGTGTAATGTACACATCGAACAAATGCCCTAGAATAGATAATGTCGCAGATGTCTATCTTTGGTATTGTAGGCTCGGTCATATAAGTAAGAATAGGATAAATAGGTTAACTAAAGAAGAAATCTTCGATATCAATGATTGTGAATCATTGCCGACCTGTGAGTCCTATCTTCTTAGAAAGATGACCAAGTTATCCTTTATTGAAAAGGATGAATGAGCTAGTGATCTTCTAGGTCTAATACATAGTGATGTATGTGGACCTATGAACATAGGTGCCAGAGGAGGGTATCACTACTTCATTACCTTTACTGATGATCTATCGAGGTATGGATACGTCTACCTTATGAAACATAAGTCCAAATCATTTAAAATGTTCAAATAATTTCATAATGAGGTAGAAAAATAAACTGAAAAGAGTATTAAAACTCGTTGATCAGACTGAGGAGATGAATACCTTTCTAATGAGTTTTTAATATATCTAGGAGAGATTGGGATTCTCTCACAATGGATCCCTCCTGGGACACCACAGCATAATGGCATCTCAGAAAGGAGGAATCGAACATTGTTGGATATGTTTCGATCTATGATAGGGTTTGTGAGTCTGTCGATCTCATTTTGAGGTTATTCTCTTGAGACTGCTTGTCATATTTTGAACAAGATTTCGAGCAAATCAATCATGAAAACACCATATGAGATATGGACTGAGCATAGGCCCATACTCTCTTATCTTAGGGTTTGGAATTGTTGGGTTCTGCTAACGCAGCAGAATGTGATTTTCAAAAATTTTTCATGCATTCAACTATTGAAAATAAGTTTAACAATTAAACAAGACTACTGGAACATAAAATTCTAGGAGCACCTTGATGATTACAATCAAACAATATAAGCATGCATATTAACAAGGGATCAGATGCCATATACCAACATGAAGATGAGGATATGGTAATCAAGTGATCTCCATAAGACTCCAAAGTAGAAGCTCTCCAATAGTGATCCACAAGGGATTGATCAGGGCCCTTTTGAATTCGACATAGTGTTGTAGCCATCTTCATAAGTTTACCGCCAATCGTCCTTCGCAAGAACAAGTTGCACCACTACTTGTATGCCTTTGAAACCTCTACAAGTACCACTCTAGAAATCATTCCTCATAAAAACTCACCACGCAAAAATTAGATTAGATGTTCAATACTTGAACAATCTGATTTTAGGACAAGCATCACATGCTTTCCAATTTCTTCTTGCTTTCTTTTTCATTTTTTTTCTCCCTTCTCTCTTATTTTTTTTAGATTTTTTTTTATCTTTTCCTATTCATTTTCACATCTAACTTCTGAGGAATTTTTCATGTATATCACATAGGAGATGCCCCCTTTAAATAAGAAAGAAGGGGTGCCTCCAAGGGACGCCTAATTGGCGTCCAAAAATATTCACGATGATTAATGCCATTTAAGGGAATTAGTTTGGTTTTTAATCTATAGAAGGACTCTCCTCTGTACACACCACCCAAGGTGCCATCTGATGCTGCCATCCCTTAAGAATTAGCATGGAAAAATAATGCAAATGGAAAGAAGTTAGGAGTTTTAAATGAGATGGACTCTTCCAATCTCATTGCACAAAAATATGTGGCATCCCCAATAAATTTTGGCTTGTGAGTTCCTTCATAGAGAAGGACTCTTCCTTCTCATCTGCACCCACATATCCCAAGAGCCACCTGATGGTGCAAAAATTAAAGAAATGTGTGGAAGGATAAGAAGGAAATTAAGAGGAGTAAACCAGAAGGACTTCTCCATCTTAACGCAAAAAATAAATGGGGTGTGCCTTTATTTTGGTGTGTGGTTTGGCATGGAGGAAGTTGAATTCTTATAGCATATTTTCATAAAAATCAAATAAGCCACCTATTAATTTATAGGTTTAAATTTAATCATATTAGGTCAAGGCATCAAGTCAAGGGTTAGCACAAACACCTTTGTCTGAACCCAATTGGGAACTTGGACTAATTCATGTGCTAGCAATTTAATTAACCCATAAGATTTATAATAAATCTAAATAAATTAGATCAAGATTAAATTTCTATTGTGTGTGACCCATTGGGTTCCATATCTAGCCAGCAGTGGACTCAAACTCATGACCTAATCCAATTAGATCAGCTCAAAGGCATCAATTAATCAGAATACCTTCTAATTTATTTTTGAATTAAACTTCTTTAATTTTGATAACTCTACAAGTCAATATTGACATCTAGTAATATATTATGACTATCTAGAAGATATAGAATTTAATAAAAATACTAAAATTATCTTTTCATGATAAGTTACCGTGCAATTCAATCCTTCGATCACACAACATCCCAGACAGGCCATGGATATAGAAACATGTCAAGCCCAAATACCTATCCATATGTATCTCAATTTGACGATAATGACTTAGTTGATGAACCAGTAGAAACTTATTCTACTATTCATCTCTGTTTTGAACAGAGACTCTCAAAGTCATCATCCTATGAGATTATGTAGGATGTTCTCTCCTCCTACAAGGAGTGGTCGATTTCATGTTGACTGAAAGAATAATACCCAACAAGCCAATCGCATACAGATTACGATAGGATGTTTATTGTAATTTATCTTTTCGACTAATATAATTGATATTTATGCTATTAATAAAATAGATATTTTTTATTCATTATATACTGCATCTTGTTGTTCTTAAGATTATAATGAATCCCATAGGTCCGGGCAATGGTTTTAGGATCATGATGAGATCACGATAATGAGACCTAAATTCTTGATAGCCCTAACCTAAAATATTTCTAATCATTGGTACATTGAGTCAGAGATCAATGATACTGAAAAGACTGGCATGTCCTATGTATGCTCAGAAATGAGGGTGGTTGATCTCACAACCACTTGTGTGGTGACACTAATACAAGGATATGGGTACTTATTAGAGAATGAGTTCACTAAATTGACCTGTGAGAGAATATCAGATAGAGTCTTATTTACATGTCAACTAATATTTCTCTGGTGAGAGTTGTGTATGTGATCCTTAGACCTGAGGTCACGATGGTACCTTGTGCACTTGGATCCATATTTTGGTTTACTACCTAACTTGATTCTCTGATCCTTGTGTGGGGTGTTCTGGATATGGTGAAGAGTGCATAGAGATTGTGAGTGATCAATAAGAGATCAGTTACTCCTAATAAGGGGAGCGAACATTTTATGTGATCTCATAGGATGGTGATTCTGGAAGTCTTTAGCCAAAGCCGGATGATAATTAAAAATAGATTTCTAATATATCATCAACTGAATCATCACTTTTAGATCGAGATACATAATGATAAGTAATTGGGTTTGACATATTTTCATATCCACAGCTCATCTAAGATATTATTTGACTGAAGGATTGAATTACATGAGAACTTGCCACTGAAGGATATTTTGGTAATTTTTTATCAAAATTTTAAATCTTTTAGGTAGTCATGACATATTACTAGATGTCAATCTTGACTTGTAAATTTATCAAAATTAAAAGAATTTAATTCTGGAGTCAATTTGGAAGAGTCCAAGTTGATTGGGACTCTTCGAATGATCTAATCTCATCAGATTAGGGTTATGTCGAAAGTCTTGATCCACTACTGGCTAGATTTGAAATTCAATAGATTACACACTTTAGAATTTAGCCTTGGTCTAATCTAATTAGTGTTTAATATAAATTCTATGGGTTAATTTGATATGCTAGTACATTATATTAACCCAAGTTCCTAAATTGGTTTAGATCAAATTATTTGAGCTAACCTAGAGATATGCTAGCACATTGTATTAACCCAAGTTCCTAAATTGGTTTAGATCAAATTATTTCAGCTAACCTAAACCAGTTGCCTTTGACCTAATGAGATTGGGTCAATTTGGATTGGATCCTTATCTAACTTAGACTAGTTTCAAGTAGAGAAGGACTCCTCTGCGCCTACCAAAACCCATACATAAAATAAATGCCACCCCCTTTATTTTTGGCATGTGAAAGGAAGAGTCTTTCTTAAAGAAGGCTCTTAATTTTTACGCGTTGCCATAATTTTCCAACCAGATCTCCTATGTTTTGATGCCAAAATTAATTAAATTTTTTATGGCATATAGAGAAACAAGAGTCCTTCTATTGCAAGTATCTAAAATACCAAAAATTCACTCAGTGAATTTATTTGATGCATGGGAAGTTGGAGTGCCAAAGGTTGGTGCCCTTTCATCTCATGTGACATCCCTTGGTCTCCTATTTATAGGGGATGCTCCAAATAGTTTTATACTAATATTTTTGGATAAAATAAGAGAGGAGGGATATGGTAAACATAAAAAAAAATTCTAAAAAAAATTTGAAAAAAAAAAGAGAAATTTGAGTAGCAAAAGTTGCAAGAAGGGTGATGAGATTTTTGGCAAGTGTTGCTAGTGTGCCCTAGTGTTTGATTTTTTCATGTGTTGGAGTCAAAAATCAAATCCTAAGTTATATGACATCTGAAGAGTATCTTCTTGGTGTCATTCTGGTGGTAAGATCAAAAGCAACTGGGCTTTGGTGCGATCGTGACGCAAGTTTGAAGCCGGCAGTGTTCTTGAGAAGACAAGGCTGCAGCAACACACCGGTTGAGAAGGACCTTAGCCAACTTTCATGTGGATCACTGTTGGAGGACTTCTACTTTGGAGTTTCATGGAGAACACCAACGTGTTATTTTTTTTATTTTGGTGAAAGTATAAAATTCTATCCCTACGCATGCTTGTTTTTGCTTTGATCGATATCGGCAAGGTGATTCTAGAGTTTGGATTTCGGCTCGGTAGTTTTATATGATAAAACTACTGATTTGTATGATTTTAAAATTTTTAAAAATTATTTTTCACTGCATGACCAAAACCTAACAGTGGTATCAGAGCCACTCTTATCTGATTCGATCAAACAAGTGCAACCTAGTAGCATAGAATTATTCTTGTTCATATCCTGCCAAAAATATAGCATTATTTTTAGCATCGATTCTTCAAACTCAAAAATTATTTTTGATTTTTTATAAAATATGACTTTTTATTTATACAATTTTTGGCATGATAATGTGATTGCTATTATGAAAGTTGAAGCATACAAATTTGCATAATTTGTAGTGTACATTTTATGCGCTTATAGTTAGGATGCGTCGAGACCAGTTTAAAGTCCCTTGTTTAATTATATTAAGTTATAATGTTAGAATTTACTTTTTAATCAAAAGTTAAATTCTTAAGATCAATTGGTGTCGAGAAAAGTATGAATGGTGATTTTCTAATTAAGTTCGTATGCTGGTCTGGCCAACTCTGTTGGTATCTAGAAAAGCTACGAGGAGCCTCCCACCTACTTACCTGACCAATTTAGTCTTGTTAAATTTCAGACTTAGATTGATTAAGTGATGTAGATATTACAAGGACCTTCCTTCAAATTTGATCGATAGATTATGTCAAGATCTTAGTGAGCTTGTTGTGCTATCCACAAGGCTTACTATAGAAATTGACATGATGTTGATCAAGTGCATATTGATGCTTATGGCATATTTGAATAGTGTTACTTTGTTGTGCTATCCACAAGGACAGCATTATTTAAGTATGACCATATGGATTGAAGGGTCAACTTAACTAGAATACTATAGTTTGTTGTACTATCCAGAAGACTATATGTGATCTAGAGGTTAGAAAGAAAGATGTTAAAAATTGTAGAGGTACAATTAATAAAGAGTTACCTAGTCTTGAACTCATGAATACTTATTGTGCTATTCATAAGGTATTTGTGAGGAATAGGAATCTCAACCCCACTAAAAAATATTAGTATGTTTTTCAATTTTTATATTTTAGGGGTATGAAGTTCGATAAAATAGTGGGAGACACAATTAGATAAAAGTCCTAGTCTAGTTGTGTATGTCATCATGAGTCATTCGCTTATATTGTGTTCTTGTTGTTGTAGATTAACTACACACATGGCATCCTTACTTTCACTTAGAGGTATCCTAGATGCAAACAAGTTGACTGGACCTAACTATATCGACTGGTTAAGGAACTTGAGAATTATTCTTACTTAGGAGAAAGTCTCCTATATTCTGGATACACCTACTCTAGATTTTCTTGGGGAAGATACTTTCAAGGAGGATAGGGCCGCATACAAGATGTGAAAAGATGATAGTGTGACTGTCAAATGCATCATGCTTGCCTCCATGAGCAACAAGCTTCAGAGGCAACATGAAGACATGGACGTTTTCTCTATCCTCCTTAATCTTAAGGAGCTATACGGGGAATAAAGTCAAACTGCTCGATATGAGATATCAAAGTAGTTATTTCATGCCCGCATGACTGAAGGCACCTCCGTGCAAATGCATATCCTAAAGATGATTGATTTGATCACTCATCTGGGACAGTTGGACTTTGCCATGGATGATGAACTGAGCCAGGATTTGATCCTGCAGTCTCTTCTTGATTCTTTTTCTCAATTTGTTATTAATTATCATATGAACAAACTGAACATAAGCTTGTCTGAACTGCTAAATATGTTAAAAACAGCAGAGAGCCATTTCAAGAGTGAAAAGGCTCAGGTTCTTTATGTTGATAAGATCAGCAAGAAGAAAGCAAAGAAGAATTCTAAGAAAAAGCTGAACCTTAAGGCTAGCATCTTCAAGAAGAAGGCGAAGATGGTCTCCACGAAAGGTACTTATTATCAATGTGGCAAAGAGGGCCACTGGAAGAAAAATTACATGAAGTACCTTGCAATCGTGAAATCGACAAATGTTGCTAAAGATTTGTATATGATATAAACTAATTTATCATTAAGTATTTTATTTTCAGATTCTTAGATATTGGATACCACCTGTGGTTCACACCTTTACAAATCATTGTAGGGTCTACAGGAAGTAAGAAATCTGAATAAAGGTGACTTTGAGCTGTTCGGCACTAGTGGAGAGTCCATTCAGGCTGAAGCCATAGGAACCAGGTTTTTAAAGTTACCTTCAGGCAAAGTTTTAGAACTGAAGATCTATTATTATATTCCTGATACTGTTAGAAATATTATTTCTGTACTATTATTATTGGAACAAGATTTTGAAATACTTGCAAAGAACAATGGTTGTTCTATTTACTTTTCTAATGAATATTATGGAAGTGCTTTTATTGATAATGATCTTTTGTTTCTTTCACTTAATGATAATGTGCTTCATGTTGATAATATGAACAAAAAAAAAGAGAAGATGTGAATGTCATATACCTCTGGCACTGCCGACTTGGCCATATAAATGAGTCAAGGATTAACAAGTTATACAAAGATAGTTTCTTTGATCCTTGTAATTATGAATCATATAGAATTTGTAAATCTTGTCTCATGGAGAAAATAACCAAGACTGCATTTACTAATATGGAGAAAGGGCGAGTGATATTTTGGACCTTGTACATACTGATGTATGTGGTCCGATGTCAACTCAAGCCAGAGGTGGATACTCTTACTTCATCACATTTACTGATGATAGGTCTAGGTTTGGATATGTGTATTTGATGAAATACAAATCCAAAGCCTTTGACAAATTTAAAAAGTATCAAAGAATGGTCGAAAAATAAACTGATAAAAGTATTAAAACTCTTTGATCGAATCGAGAAGGAGAATATTTGTCTAGTGAGTTTCTCGATTATTTGAAATAAAATGGAATACTCTCTCAATGGATACCTCTTTATACTTCATAATTAAATGAAATTGCAAAAAAAAGGAATCGCACCTTATTAGATATGGTACGGTTCATGATGTGTTTCACGGATCTTTCGATATCCTTTTGGAGATATACCCTCGAGGCCGCAGCATATATCTTAAATAAAATACCTTCAAAATATTTTTCTAGCACTCCATATGAAATATAAAAAGAAAAAAGACCCAATCTTAAGCATCTTAAGATTTGGGGTTGCCCAGCTTATGTGAAAAATGTTGATGGATATAAGCTGGATGCTAGATCAGAAATATTCAGGTTTGTAGGTTATCCCAAAGAGAGTATATGATACTACTTCTATAATCCTACTTAATAAAAGATATTTGTTGGTTGGCATGTCATTTTCTTGGAGAAAGAGTTTATTGAAGAAAGAGGCAGTGGGAGGTCTGTTGAACTTGAGGAAGTTTAGAACCTACAATCCATCTAGAACTCACCAAATGGTTTACAACCAGATGTGTCCATTGTTGAGGCACAGCCACTACACACACCTTCTCTCTGAAGGTCGAGTAGAGTGCATAATATATCACTCAGGTATGGGTTTGTCATTAAGGATGACAATACAACCCACATCACTGAGAATAATGATCCCACGACCTATTCAAAAGCTGTCATGAGTAGTGACTCTGACAAGTGGCTCAATACCATGAAATCTGAAATAGACTCTATGTATGACAACCAAATATGAATTTTGGTTGATGTGCCTGAGGGTATGACCCCAAGAGGGTGTAAATAGGTCTTCAAAAAGAAGATTGGAGCAGATAGCCAAGTAGAGACCTATAAGGTCAGACTGGTGGCAAAAAGTTTCAGACAAAAATAAGGTATTGATTATGAAGAAACCTTTTCGTTGGTAGCCATGCTCAAGTCTATTTGGATAATGCTTGTTATAGCAGCATACCATGACTATGAGATCTGGCAGATAGATGTCAAGACTGCCTTCATCAATGAAAACTTGAGAAAGAAGTTTATATGACTCAGCTAGAGGGATTTGTCTCAAATAATAGAGCAATCAGGTATGCAAGCTGAATAGATCTATTTATGGATTAAAGCAAGCATCGAAGAGCTGGAACATCCATTTTGATGAGACAGTCAAATCGTTTGGCTTCATCAAAAATGTGGATGAACCTTGTGTATACAAGAAGAATAATGAGAGTGCTATTGTCTTCTTGATTTTGTATGTAGATGACATACTGCTCATTAGGAATGATATCCCGATGTTGCAATCGGTCAAGACTTAGATATCATAAAAGTTTTGTATGAAAGAATTGGGTGAGGCATCCTTTGTACTTGGTATAAAGATCTATAGGGATAGATCAAAAAGGATGCTTGGCTTGTCCCAGTCTAGGTATATTGATATGGTGTTAAAGAGGTTCAACATGGAGGAAAGTAAAAGAGGTTGCTTGCACATGGGTCATGGCATACAACTCTCTAAGAAGATGTCTCTTAAGACACCTAAAGAGAGAAATAGAATGTGTTCTATTCCTTATGCTTCGGCTGTAGGATCGATTATGTATGCTATGTTATGTACCAGGCCTGATGTGGCTTATGCCTTGGGTATTGTAAGCATATTTCAGGCTAATCTCGAAGAGGATCATTAGGAAACTATAAAAAACATACTCAAGTACTTGAGAAGAACTAGAGATATTTTTCTGATATATGGTGGATCTGATTTAAAACTAGAAGGTTATACCAATTCTAGTTTTCAATCTGATCCGGATGATAGTAAATCGATATCTGGGTATGTGTTCACTCTGTATGGTGGTGCAGTAAGTTGAAAAAGTTTCAAACAGTAAATGATTGCTGACTCAGTCATTAAGGCTGAGTATATTACTACATGTGAGGCTGCTAAGGAGGCCGTCTGGATGAAAAAATTTATCACAGAGTTGGGTGTGGTTCTAGAGATTGAACAACTAGTGCCCCTTCATTATGATAATACTGGGGTAGTTGCTCAAGCCAAAGAACCAAGATCTCATCATAAATTTAAGCACATCCTAAGACGGTTCCACCTCGTTCGAAAGATAGTCGAAAGATGCGATGTGATCGTGGAGCGAGTTGACATCAAGAACAATATAGCGGACCCATTCACTAAAGCCTTGTCAATGCAGCAGTTTGACCACCACCTTGATAGCATGGATATCAAGTATAGAGGTGATTGGCTTTAAGTGCAAGTGGGAGATTGAAAGAATAATGCCCTACAAGTCAATCGCATATGGGTTGTGATAGGATATTTATTATAATTTATCTTTCAGACTCATGTAATTAATATTTATGTTATTAATAAAATAGATATTTTTGATTCATAATATGCTACATCTTGTTGTTCTTAAGATTATAATGAACCCCATAGATTCAGACAATAGTTTTAGGACTGTGATGAGATCACGCCAGTGAGACCTAAATCCTTGATAGCCTAATCTAAAATATTTTTAGTCATTGGTACATTGAGTCAGAGATCAATGATATCGAAAAGACTGGCATGTCCTATGTATGCTCAGAAATGAGGATGGTTGATCTCACAACTACTTGTGTGGTGATACTAATACAAGAATATTGATGCTCATTAGAGAATGAGTTTACTGAATTGACCTACGAGAGAATATTAGATGGAATCTTATTTATATGTCAATTGATGTTTCTCTAGTGGGAGTTGTGTATGTGATCCTTAGACCTGAGGTCACCATGGTACCTTATGTACTTGGATCCATATTTTGGTTCACTACCTAACTTGGTTCTCTGATCCTTGTATGAGGTATTTTGGATATGGTGAAGAGTGCATAGAGGTTGTGAGTGATCAATAAGAGATTAGTCACTCTTAATAAGGGGAGTGAACATCCTATGTGATCTCATAGGACAGTGATTCTGAAAGTCTTTGGCCAAAGCAGGATGATAATTAGAAAAAAATTTTTAATATATCATCAACTGAATCATCACCTTTAGATTGAGATATATAATGATAAGTCATTGGGTTTGATATATTTTCATACCTACAGTTCATCTAGGATGTTGTTTGACTGAAGGATTGAATTACACGGGAACTTACCACTGAAGGATATTTTGATAATTTTTCATCAAAATTTTAAATCTTTCGGATCATCATGATACATTGCTAGATGTCAATCTTGACTTATAGATTCATCATAATTAAAAGAGTTTAATTTTGGAGTCAATTTGGAAGAGTCCAAGTTGATTGGGTCTCTTCAGATGACCTAACTCATCGGATTAGGGTTACGTCGAAAGTCTTGATCCACTGCTTGCTAGATTTGAAACCCAATGGGTCACATACTTTGAGATTTGGCCTTGATCTAAACTAATTAGAGTTTAATATAAATTCTATGGGTTAATTTTATATGCTAGCATATTGTATTAATCCAAGTTCCTTAATTGGTTTAGATCAAATTGTTTGAGCTAACCTAGACCAGTTGCCTTTGACCTAATGGGATTAGGCCAATTTGGATTGGATCCTTATCCAACTTGGATCAACTTCATGTGAAGAAGGACTCCTCTATGCCCACTAGAACCCATGCATAAAATAAATGCCGCCTCCTTTATTGTTGGCGTGTGAAAGGAAGAGTCCTTCTTAAAGAAGGCTCTTAATTTTTATGTATTGTCGTAATTTTCCAACCAGATCTCGTATGTTTTGATGCTAAAATTAATTAAATTATTTATGACACATAGAGAAAGAAGAGTCCTTCTATTGTAAGTATCTAAAATATAAAAAATTTACTCGATGAATTTATTTGGCATGTGGGAAGTTGGAGTGCCAAAGGTTGGCACCCCTTCATCCCATGTGATGTCCCTTGGTCTCCTATTTATAGGGGATGCCCCAAATAGTTTTCTATTATGATTTTTAGCTTAAATAAGAGAGGAAGGATGTGGTAAATATAAAAAAATTCTACAAAAAGTTTGAGGAAAAAGAAAGGAAAATTTGAGTGGCAAAAGTTGCAAGAAAGGTGGTGAGATTTTTGACAAGTGTTGCTAGTGTGCCCTAGGGTTTGGCTTTTTCATATGTTGGAGCTAAAAATCAAATCTTAAGTTGTATGACATCTGAAGAGTA
>NC_026006.2:940164-967988 GCF_000442705.2 Elaeis guineensis
ATTATTATTATTCCTGAACTGTTAGAAATATTATTTCTGTACTATTATTATTGAACAAGATTTTGAAATACTTGCAAAGAACAATGGTTGTTCTATTTACTTTTCTAATGAATATTATGGAAGTGCTTTTATTGATAATGATCTTTTGTTTCTTTCACTTAATGATATGTGCTTCATGTTGATAATATGAACAAAAAAAAAAGAGAAGATGTGAATGTCATATACCTCTGGCACTGCCGACTTGGCCATATAAATGAGTCAAGGATTAACAAGTTATACAAAGATAGTTTCTTTGATCCTTGTAATTATGAATCATATAGAATTTGTAAATCTTGTCTCATGGAGAAAATAACCAAGACTGCATTTACTAATATGGAGAAAGGGCGAGTGATATTTTGGACCTTGTACATACTGATGTATGTGGTCCGATGTCAACTCAAGCCAGAGGTGGATACTCTTACTTCATCACATTTACTGATGATAGGTCTAGGTTTGGATATGTGTATTTGATGAAATACAAATCCAAAGCCTTTGACAAATTTAAAAAGTATCAAAGAATGGTCGAAAAATAAACTGATAAAAGTATTAAAACTCTTTGATCGAATCGAGAAGGAGAATATTTGTCTAGTGAGTTTCTCGATTATTTGAAATAAAATGGAATACTCTCTCAATGGATACCTCTTTATACTTCATAATTAAATGAAATTGCAAAAAAAAGGAATCGCACCTTATTAGATATGGTACGGTTCATGATGTGTTTCACGGATCTTTCGATATCCTTTTGGAGATATACCCTCGAGGCCGCAGCATATATCTTAAATAAAATACCTTCAAAATATTTTTCTAGCACTCCATATGAAATATAAAAAGAAAAAAGACCCAATCTTAAGCATCTTAAGATTTGGGGTTGCCCAGCTTATGTGAAAAATGTTGATGGATATAAGCTGGATGCTAGATCAGAAATATTCAGGTTTGTAGGTTATCCCAAAGAGAGTATATGATACTACTTCTATAATCCTACTTAATAAAAGATATTTGTTGGTTGGCATGTCATTTTCTTGGAGAAAGAGTTTATTGAAGAAAGAGGCAGTGGGAGGTCTGTTGAACTTGAGGAAGTTTAGAACCTACAATCCATCTAGAACTCACCAAATGGTTTACAACCAGATGTGTCCATTGTTGAGGCACAGCCACTACACACACCTTCTCTCTGAAGGTCGAGTAGAGTGCATAATATATCACTCAGGTATGGGTTTGTCATTAAGGATGACAATACAACCCACATCACTGAGAATAATGATCCCACGACCTATTCAAAAGCTGTCATGAGTAGTGACTCTGACAAGTGGCTCAATACCATGAAATCTGAAATAGACTCTATGTATGACAACCAAATATGAATTTTGGTTGATGTGCCTGAGGGTATGACCCCAAGAGGGTGTAAATAGGTCTTCAAAAAGAAGATTGGAGCAGATAGCCAAGTAGAGACCTATAAGGTCAGACTGGTGGCAAAAAGTTTCAGACAAAAATAAGGTATTGATTATGAAGAAACCTTTTCGTTGGTAGCCATGCTCAAGTCTATTTGGATAATGCTTGTTATAGCAGCATACCATGACTATGAGATCTGGCAGATAGATGTCAAGACTGCCTTCATCAATGAAAACTTGAGAAAGAAGTTTATATGACTCAGCTAGAGGGATTTGTCTCAAATAATAGAGCAATCAGGTATGCAAGCTGAATAGATCTATTTATGGATTAAAGCAAGCATCGAAGAGCTGGAACATCCATTTTGATGAGACAGTCAAATCGTTTGGCTTCATCAAAAATGTGGATGAACCTTGTGTATACAAGAAGAATAATGAGAGTGCTATTGTCTTCTTGATTTTGTATGTAGATGACATACTGCTCATTAGGAATGATATCCCGATGTTGCAATCGGTCAAGACTTAGATATCATAAAAGTTTTGTATGAAAGAATTGGGTGAGGCATCCTTTGTACTTGGTATAAAGATCTATAGGGATAGATCAAAAAGGATGCTTGGCTTGTCCCAGTCTAGGTATATTGATATGGTGTTAAAGAGGTTCAACATGGAGGAAAGTAAAAGAGGTTGCTTGCACATGGGTCATGGCATACAACTCTCTAAGAAGATGTCTCTTAAGACACCTAAAGAGAGAAATAGAATGTGTTCTATTCCTTATGCTTCGGCTGTAGGATCGATTATGTATGCTATGTTATGTACCAGGCCTGATGTGGCTTATGCCTTGGGTATTGTAAGCATATTTCAGGCTAATCTCGAAGAGGATCATTAGGAAACTATAAAAAACATACTCAAGTACTTGAGAAGAACTAGAGATATTTTTCTGATATATGGTGGATCTGATTTAAAACTAGAAGGTTATACCAATTCTAGTTTTCAATCTGATCCGGATGATAGTAAATCGATATCTGGGTATGTGTTCACTCTGTATGGTGGTGCAGTAAGTTGAAAAAGTTTCAAACAGTAAATGATTGCTGACTCAGTCATTAAGGCTGAGTATATTACTACATGTGAGGCTGCTAAGGAGGCCGTCTGGATGAAAAAATTTATCACAGAGTTGGGTGTGGTTCTAGAGATTGAACAACTAGTGCCCCTTCATTATGATAATACTGGGGTAGTTGCTCAAGCCAAAGAACCAAGATCTCATCATAAATTTAAGCACATCCTAAGACGGTTCCACCTCGTTCGAAAGATAGTCGAAAGATGCGATGTGATCGTGGAGCGAGTTGACATCAAGAACAATATAGCGGACCCATTCACTAAAGCCTTGTCAATGCAGCAGTTTGACCACCACCTTGATAGCATGGATATCAAGTATAGAGGTGATTGGCTTTAAGTGCAAGTGGGAGATTGAAAGAATAATGCCCTACAAGTCAATCGCATATGGGTTGTGATAGGATATTTATTATAATTTATCTTTCAGACTCATGTAATTAATATTTATGTTATTAATAAAATAGATATTTTTGATTCATAATATGCTACATCTTGTTGTTCTTAAGATTATAATGAACCCCATAGATTCAGACAATAGTTTTAGGACTGTGATGAGATCACGCCAGTGAGACCTAAATCCTTGATAGCCTAATCTAAAATATTTTTAGTCATTGGTACATTGAGTCAGAGATCAATGATATCGAAAAGACTGGCATGTCCTATGTATGCTCAGAAATGAGGATGGTTGATCTCACAACTACTTGTGTGGTGATACTAATACAAGAATATTGATGCTCATTAGAGAATGAGTTTACTGAATTGACCTACGAGAGAATATTAGATGGAATCTTATTTATATGTCAATTGATGTTTCTCTAGTGGGAGTTGTGTATGTGATCCTTAGACCTGAGGTCACCATGGTACCTTATGTACTTGGATCCATATTTTGGTTCACTACCTAACTTGGTTCTCTGATCCTTGTATGAGGTATTTTGGATATGGTGAAGAGTGCATAGAGGTTGTGAGTGATCAATAAGAGATTAGTCACTCTTAATAAGGGGAGTGAACATCCTATGTGATCTCATAGGACAGTGATTCTGAAAGTCTTTGGCCAAAGCAGGATGATAATTAGAAAAAAATTTTTAATATATCATCAACTGAATCATCACCTTTAGATTGAGATATATAATGATAAGTCATTGGGTTTGATATATTTTCATACCTACAGTTCATCTAGGATGTTGTTTGACTGAAGGATTGAATTACACGGGAACTTACCACTGAAGGATATTTTGATAATTTTTCATCAAAATTTTAAATCTTTCGGATCATCATGATACATTGCTAGATGTCAATCTTGACTTATAGATTCATCATAATTAAAAGAGTTTAATTTTGGAGTCAATTTGGAAGAGTCCAAGTTGATTGGGTCTCTTCAGATGACCTAACTCATCGGATTAGGGTTACGTCGAAAGTCTTGATCCACTGCTTGCTAGATTTGAAACCCAATGGGTCACATACTTTGAGATTTGGCCTTGATCTAAACTAATTAGAGTTTAATATAAATTCTATGGGTTAATTTTATATGCTAGCATATTGTATTAATCCAAGTTCCTTAATTGGTTTAGATCAAATTGTTTGAGCTAACCTAGACCAGTTGCCTTTGACCTAATGGGATTAGGCCAATTTGGATTGGATCCTTATCCAACTTGGATCAACTTCATGTGAAGAAGGACTCCTCTATGCCCACTAGAACCCATGCATAAAATAAATGCCGCCTCCTTTATTGTTGGCGTGTGAAAGGAAGAGTCCTTCTTAAAGAAGGCTCTTAATTTTTATGTATTGTCGTAATTTTCCAACCAGATCTCGTATGTTTTGATGCTAAAATTAATTAAATTATTTATGACACATAGAGAAAGAAGAGTCCTTCTATTGTAAGTATCTAAAATATAAAAAATTTACTCGATGAATTTATTTGGCATGTGGGAAGTTGGAGTGCCAAAGGTTGGCACCCCTTCATCCCATGTGATGTCCCTTGGTCTCCTATTTATAGGGGATGCCCCAAATAGTTTTCTATTATGATTTTTAGCTTAAATAAGAGAGGAAGGATGTGGTAAATATAAAAAAAATTCTACAAAAAGTTTGAGGAAAAAGAAAGGAAAATTTGAGTGGCAAAAGTTGCAAGAAAGGTGGTGAGATTTTTGACAAGTGTTGCTAGTGTGCCCTAGGGTTTGGCTTTTTCATATGTTGGAGCTAAAAATCAAATCTTAAGTTGTATGACATCTGAAGAGTATCTTCTTGGTATCATTCTGATGGTAAGATCAAAAGTAAATAAGCTTTGGTGCGATCGTGATGCAAGTTTGAAGCCGACAGTGTTCTTAAGAAGACAAGACTGCGACAGCGCACCGGTTGGGAAGGACCTTGGCCAACTTCCGTGTGGATCACCATTGGAGGACTTCTACTTTGGAGTCTCATGGAAAACACCAACATATCATTTTTTTTATTTTAGTGAAAGTATAAAGTTCTATCCTTATTCATGCTTGTTTTTGCTTTGATCGATATCGACAAGGTGATTCTAGAGTTTGAATTCTGGCTCGATAGTTTTATATGATAGAACTACTGATTTGTATGATTTTAAAATTTTTAAAAATTATTTTCCACTGCATGGTCAAAATCTAACATTGATCACTCATAACCTCCATGCACACTTCACCAAATTCAAAATATCCCACACACATCTCAAAGTAGCATGCTAGGGAATAAACCAAAGTAAGGATCTATATACATAAGGTACCATGGTGATCTCAAGCCACAGGATCACTTGCACCACTTCCACTGTAGAACCATCTATCGATATACTATAAGGCTCTATCAAATATTCTTCCTGTGGATTAATTCAATGAACTCATTCTCTAATGAGTACCTACATTCTTGTAGTAGTGTCACTACACAAGTGATTGTGAGATCAATCACCCTCTCCATAGAGCATATATAGGATGTACCAGTCTTACCAACATCATCGATCTCCAACTCGATGATCCAACGATTGAAAATATTTTAGATTGGGGCTATCAAAATTTTAGGTCTCACTGGCATGATCTCATTATGGTTCTAAAATCATTATCCTAATCTATGGGGTTTATCATAATCATAAAAATATGATGCAACAAATGATAAAATACAATACCTCATAAATAAAATAACCAATATCATACAAATGAGTAGAAAAAAAATATAGAAAATTTTTTTCTCATACTCATGCGATTGGCTTGTAGGGCACTATTCTTTCAATCTCTCATTTACACTAAAGTCAATCGCTCTTGTACCTGATGCCCATGCAATCAAGGTGGTGAACACACTACTACTGTATTACGGCTTAGTGAACTAGTCCATTATGCTGTTCTTTATATGAACTCTTTTTATGATCAAATCATAAATGAGGTAAAAGTGCCATAAGATGTGCGTGGGTTCCTGGTGAGACTACACCCAACTCAGTGATGAACCCTTTCATCAGACGACTTTTCTTAGCAATCTTTACTAACAGCAATTAACTGAGTGAAACACAGTTTGCTATTTGAAATTTTTCCAATTCACTGCTACTCTAGTACTTCTCAAGTACTTTGAGAATGCTTTTCATAGTTTTCAAAAAGATCCTATCATGGATCTGCCTGAAATCAATGATCATGCACAAGGCATAAATCACATCAGACTTGGTACATTGAATATATGGATAAGTAAACTCTTTTACATCCATTCATGTGGAACCCCTTCAACATAAAATCCATATACCTAGCCTGGGAGAAGCCTAGCATCCACTTACATCTATCACTATAGATGCCAAGTAAATTGGATGCTACACCCAAATTTTTTCATGAAAACTTTTGTGATAAGCATGTCATTGACTGAATGCAATATCGAGACTACCTTCCCAATATGCTGTATGTCATTCACATACAAAATCAAGAAGTTAGTGGGACTCTCACTTGTCTTCTTGCACACATATGGTTCATCCATATTTTGATAAAGTCAAACATTTTGACTATCTCATAAAAAATAGAAGTACCAACTTCTCAATACCTGCTATAATCTAAAAATAGATTTGCCCTCCCACTAGAGACAAACTCTCTAGATGGTGTGCGGCTATAGCAAACAAAAATTCGGATTGACATTTTTGTTAGCAATCTACTAGGTCATACCTATAGGTGCTTCAACCATAGTCCATACTTAATTGATGTATAGAAAGTCCTTTTCAGATTTCATCATTTCAAGCCATCTGTCAGAGTCTCTAATCATGATTATCTCCGAATAGATCAAGAAAACATCATTCTCAATGATGTATGGTGTATCGTTATTCTCAATGATAAATCCATATTTTAAGTGATACATTACACACTTAGATTGATCTTCGATGAGGAGGTGTGTGTCATAGTTGTGCCTCATTAATAGGCACATCTGATTGAGGATCAACTTGTGGACACTCCACAGGTTATGATGGGATAGTTTATAGGTCTTAAATTTCTTAAGTTCAATTATCCTCCCATTGTCTCCTTCTTAGAAATTTTTTTTTTCAAAAGATGGCATACCTACTGACAAAATACCTTTTGTCTAGTAGGATGTTAGAAGTAGTATTACATATTACTCATAGAAAAATCTATAAACTTATATAAACCTGATCTAGCATAAAACTTATATATATCAACTCTTTTCACAAAAGCTGGACAACCTGCCTCTCTCTCATTTTTATATCTCATATGGAGTGCTAGTAACAGATTTTGATGGTATCTAGTTCAAAATATATACAGTAATTTCTAGGATATATTCTCAGAATGAGATAACAAGATCTATGAAACATATAAACAAACATACCATATCACATATGGAGTGTCTATCTCTGGGTCGAGATATTATTAGTCTTCGAACATCCATATGTTCAAGACCTAATACTTTGCTTACCTTGTTCCATGTCCAATAAATAGGATCTTGGTCATTTTATCTATGAGATAAGATTTACAAGTTATATATGATACAAAATCATACAGAACAAAGAACTCTTCTTTATATTATTTATTTATCTTTGACTCACAAAAATAGCCAAATTGGCAATGCTAGAGATATGTGACCATCACATACTCATTTCTTATTCTCATCAATATAAAGAACAACATCATTAAGTGATAGAAATATGAGACCATTATCATAAATCCATAGCCATAAAATTTATCAGAAGGAGAGTAACTTTTGCTCTTAACATTAATTTCAAAATCATGCTACAATAATAAAAGAATTGAAAAAATATTTTTGATAAATTTAGGCATATAACAATAGTCTACTAGTTTCTAAATCTTGCTAGAAGGTTACATATACAAGTAGATTTCTACAGCCTTAGCATGAGTGGACTATCCATCAGTGCCAAAAAACATGTTGTCATCTCACTTCAGCTTTATAGGTCTAGCAACGTTTTACATTAAGTGAGACCTATATGAGGTATCTCATATCCAAAATTTTGAAGCTGAAACACTCAATGATATATTAGTTTGTATTATATATAAACTATTAGCAGATGCAACTTTTGCATCCTGCTACTGCTTCATACTTGCAAGACAACTCTTACAATTTATTTCTAATGTTCATCATTACTGTAACAAAAATTGATACCCTTAGTGAAGATATTCTTCATCCTTCTTCTCTTAGGAGATGCTAAAGAAGAAACTGGGGAGAGTTAGCAGGATCAAATCCTGGATTAACTCACCATCCATGATATTGACTTAATCGTATGATTAAGTTAATTAGAATGTACTTGACAATCATACTGTCACCCCGTCATATCTCATATGCAGTTTTTCTTTCTTTATAGTACCATCTTCGATCAAATCAGAATTAGAAGAATAAGAGACTATTTCCTAAGTGAGATCTATTCTCAGATTTCTTAATCAGTCCATGAAGTTCGATCAATTTAAAAAGTATCAAATATACCATATAGTGATAGTGAAGATACAGATGAATATATAAGATCATAAAAGGGCTACTCATGATGACATGCATAATTTAGATGAGGTCTTCTATCTAATTATGTCTCCCACTATTTTAGCAAATTTTATAGTCTTCAAATATGAAAAATAAGAAAATCTATCATCTAGTTCCTTAGTGGGGTTGAGATCCCAATTCCTAATAAAAAGCTTTGTGGATAGCACAACAAGCTCCTATGAGTTTAAGGCAAGGTAACTCTTTACCAATTACATCTCATGTAACTCTCAATAAAACTTTTACCTCTAAAATACTTATAGCCTTATGGATAGCACAACAAACTATAGTATTTTAATTAAGTCATACCTTTCAATCTTATATGGTCATATTTGAATAATACTATCCTTGTGGATAGCATAATAAGGTAGCACTATCAAAATATGTCATAAGCATTACTAAGTCAACATCATATCAATCTCTATAGCAAGCCTTGTGGATAGCACAACAAACTCACTATAATTTTGACATACTCTATTGACTTAGTATGAGCTAAATACCATTAGCTTCATTATGCACCAAGATAGCATCAAATCAGTCTCCATAACAAGCCTTGTGAATAGCACAACAAGCCTACTATGGTTCTTGACATAATACTAGCTTGGCATGAAGGAATGCATGGGTAGTGTTCTTAACACTTCACGATTTTGACTTAATATAATTTAAATGAGGGACTTAGGTCTCATGCACATCCAAAATATTTACAAATACATCATATACAATTTTAATTTAATTCTAACTACCAGCATGTAAGAGCATATAAAGAAAATCTATTGGTTATAGATTTTTTAAAAATCATCTGAGCCATAGAATGGTTTATGGGTCAAACCCTAGGTGCATCACAGATTGAACCATCTCATGATCAATCTTAATGCACCTCTGCTCTCCAAACGTCTGGTAGTCCAGTCTTTATCTCCATAAAGACTTCCATGAATACTCGATCTTTATTTGAAAATAAAAAGAAATAATTTTTATTTATTTTTAAATAATTTTTTTTATAATTTTACATCAATATGTAAAAATCTCAATCAACAGTTGGGAACATACAAAAGAAAGATACAGCTGATAATACAAAACATCAGGGGCACCCAGCTCCTATTGCTATTCTTGCAGATCTATTTATATAATCAGCCAATAGGGAAGCATTCATGCATACATCTATCACATGGATGTACCATAGTCTATAACCACTCATTATATATTTTATAACAATTATAAAATATGATAATTAACTTCTTATATTATCTTAATTGTAATATCATTCATAAACATGTCAATGGAGATGTTTAAATATATGGGCATAAGATCCATCTAGGATTTTGATTCGGGTTCAACTCTTGATCCAATTTTAATTTTAAGTCAATCATTTGTCATCTTTTTGAGTTGAGTTGACCAATTTTTAGGTTAACCTTAATCCAATTAGGTTAGCATAGATTGGGTAAACCATGACCCAAATCATAATCAAATTAGGTAAATGACAATTTGATCAACCTAAATTAAACATAACTTCGAATCAAATTAGAACTATGAATTTGATTTAATCTATAATCATTAATTTTAATCACATTAGATTAATGAATTATAGTTAAAACAAATCCATCGGCAAAAATCCTAATCCATGTTTGAAGCATTCTTTCCATGATCAAAAAATTTTACAGCTCCACACATACCTAGGACAACAACCAAGATGGAAGACCCATAAAAGCGAGTACCCAATAATATGGTGGTTGGCCCTTGGATCTTAAGTAAATACATCAAATGCAAGAACCCTAAGTCTTGGCAATATACATTCAATGTATCATTCCAAGGCTCTACGCATCACATGCACTGGATTTACTATTCCATAGAAAATTAGATCATAGGATCTAACTTAAACTTGTCTCACAAGTCTAAAGACCACAAAATCTCATATCTAAGTATGATCATGGATTGATAACATTTATCATTAGCAAAAGATACATCAAAAATATTAATTGAACATCAATCAGAAAATCTGATTTTGACATAATCTGAATTGGATCTAATCCATATCACAATATAATATGATATTTGGTTGAATCAATCAAGGATGGCTCTGATACCATTGTTGGATTCTGATAACACAGTGGAATATAATTTTTAAAAATTTTTCATGCATTCAACTATTGAAAATAAGTTTAATAATTAAATAAGACTATCGAAACACAAAACCCTAGGAACACTTTGATGATTACAATCAAACAATATAAGCACGCATATTAATAAGAGATCAGATGTCATATACCAACATGAAGATGAAGATCTGGTAATTAAGTGAACTTCACAAGATTCTAAAGGAGAAGCCCTCCAATGGTGATCCATATGGGACTGATCAAGGTCCTTTCCAATTCGATGTAGTGTTGCAGCCATCTTCACAATTTTACTACCGATCGTCCTTTGCAAGAACGGGTTGCACCACTGCTTGTATGTCTTCGAAACCTCCACAAGAACCACTCTAGAAACCATTCCTTACAAACACTCATCACACAAAAATCAGATTAGATGTTCAACACTTGAATAATCTAATTTTAGGACAAGCATCACATGCTTTTCAATTTCCTCTTATCTTCCTTTCCATTTTTCTTTCTCCCTTCTCTCTTATTTTTTTCTAGATTATTTTTTATCTTTTCCACTTCATTTCCACATCTAACCACCAGGAAATTTTCCATGTACATCACATAGGAGATGCCCCCTTTAAATAAGAAAGAAGGGGCACCTCCAAGGGATGCCAATAATTGGTGTCCAAAAATATTCATCAATGATTAATGCCATTTAAGGAAATTAGTTGGGTTTTTAATCAGCAGAAGGACTCTCCTCTATGCACACCACCCAAGGCACCATCTGATGCCGCCACCCCTTAGGAATTAGCATGGAAAAATAATGCAAATGAAAAGAAGTTAAGAGTTTTAAATACGATGGACTCTTCCAATCTCATCGCATAAAAATATATGGTGTCCCCAATTAATTTTGGCATGTGATTCCTTCACAGAGGAGGACTCTTCCTTCTTATCTACACCCACATATCCTAAGAGCCATCTGATGGCACAAAAACCAAAGGAATGTGTGGAAGGATAAGAAGGAAGTTAGAGGAGTAAACCAGAAGGACTTCTCCATCTTAATGCAAAAAATAAATGGGGCGTGCCTTTATTTTGGCATGTGGTTTGGTGTGGAGGAAGTTGAATTCTTATGGAACATTTCTATAAAAATCAGATAAGCCACCTATTAATTTATAGATTCAAACCTAATCACATTAGGTCAAGGCATCAAGTCAAGGGTTAGCACAAATACTTTTGTACTGAATCCAATTGGAAACTTGGGCTAATTCATATACTAGCAATTTAATTAACCCATAAGATTCACAATAAATCTAAATAGATTAGATCAAGATCAAATTCTTATTATGTGTGACTCATTGGGTTCTATATCTAGCCAACAGTAGACTCAAACCCATGACCTAATCCAATTAGGTCAGCCTGAAGACATCAATTAATCAGAACACCTTCTAATTAATTTTTGAATTAAACTCCTTTAATTTTGACAAGTCCACAAGTCAAAATTGACATCTAACAATATATCATGACTACCCAAAAGATATAAAATTTGATAAAAATATCAAAATTATCCTTTCATGGTGAGTTACCGTGTAATTCAATCCTTCGATCACACAACATCCCAGACAGTCCATGAGAATGGAATTATGTCAAGCCCAAATACCTATCCATATATCTTGATCAGATGATGATGACTCGATCAATGAACCAGTAAAATTTTTTTCTACTGTTAATCTCTGCTCTGACTAGAGACTCTCAGAGTCATCATCCTATGAGATCACATAGGATGTTCTCTCCTCCTACAAGGAGTGATCGATTCTATATTTGTGGAAAAAATTCAGTACAGGGGTAAAATGATAATTTTAAAATTTTTTCAAAATCATTATTTTACAGTAGAAATTATTAATTAATCTAATTAATTAATAAAAATTTATCCTACACTAGGATCTAAATATGATATATAGCATGCATGCATTTAAATTTGAAATTCGAATTTGAACAGTAAATACTTTACTGTAATGTGTTCAGAACACAATACCTTTGTGCGGGTAGTAGATCGCTGCAATCTGATCACTGTCGGGAGAGTCTGATCATCGTGATGCAGCCACACAGCATGTCTGGCCTCTGCAGATCATCCACACGAAGCTTCCTGTCTGATCGACTCCTCATGAGTGCTAGCTCATTGTAGAGCTCTTTCGATGGCCGATGCTGATCGAACTCCTTCGATCGATATTTATCGATTCTTTGGATGCTCTAGATCATCAACAGACATGCTTGAGAGGATGTTGAAGATCTCTCAAAAATTTGGTGGGCTCATGACACTCGTAGCTCACCTTCTCACTTCCCAAACTCCAGGCTGAAACCCTGAAGAACTCACTGAAACCCTGCGCACACTTTTTTTTTCTTTTCTTTCTTTTTCTCTCGGAAGGATATAGACCTTCACCTTGCACACAAGGATTCCTCATGCCCAGATTTTCTCTCCAAAATTTTTCTTACACACGCCCCACTCTTCTCCTCCTTTTAAAACAACAACCAAGGTCTTATCCACGTGAGAGGATAAAGATGAGTAATTGCACATTTGAATTCAAATCAAATTTTGAATTCAAATGGAAACTAATTTATCCCTATCCACTAAGGGCATGAGAAGAGGAGGGCATGGCTTAATTTGTGCATGAGTGATTTCATGAGAAACATTTTCTCGTGTAATAAATGGGGCGCTAAAAGAGGATAAGGTCAAGGCGCTAAGATTGGTTGCTCATTCAAATTCAAACTTTGTTTTGAATTTGAATGGCCAACCAATCATCCTTATCCACTCATTTGGTGCGTTAAAGTAGGGCATGAGGAGGGCTTTTGCATGAGAAAAAATACATGAGAACTTCCTTCTCGTGAATTCAAATGGGCGCAGTGGAAGTGAGGTGGCGCAGGGAGAATGGGTCAAGGTGGTTTCATTATTTAAACCAACCTAATTGAACCAAATAAGTTAGGCCCAATTAGACTAATTTAAATCAAACTTAATTAAGCTTAATTAGGATCAATAAAATTTTAATCAAATCAGGAATTGATTAAGCCCAACCCCTGATCAAATCAGGGACCAAACCATCTCGACGATTAGGTCAACTCTTAACCTAATCGGGTCAATCCCAATTGAATCCAATTCAATTGGACTTGATCCAAAAATAATTACTCAATCAAATTAAGTTAATTAATGATCAAATCACTAATTAAACCTCTCATAAATATTGAGTCCAAATTCGATGGGTAATCGGACATCAGAATTCATCGATATGTAACCCTGATCGAAGAGTCCCAAACCATGGGACTCTTGACCCCGGTACCCAAAATGTGTGGGACTCATGATCAGAGAATCCTAATTCTTGATCACAGAGTTCCAGACACGTAGGACTCATAGTCCACGAGCATTAGGACTCTTCATCAGCCATCAGATCAGATAGGGACCACTAATGTGTGTGACCCCACAGGTTCGAATCTAAGTCGGTAGCACAGGAATCAATTCCTGTACTAATCGAAGTGACCATCTAGCAATGGTACCTAATGATCGGATAGGTCGAATAGTCGCAATCGCAACACTTAGAACCTACGTGAATATGGTTACTGTATAATTCATTCTTTTGACCTCTGTGTTTAAGATGACTCAGGGTTAAACTGTCAACTCTGATTAGATCATCCGAATCGTGCTCAACTCAAACAGTCCTGTGACTCCTCACAAAGACTACCCTGGCCAAGGTTTTGCTAAATTGAAACATGACTGTACACAGATCCTAAATTGGAGTGGTCAATCCCATCTTGACACACGCACCGACAAGTCAAGTACTTGACTATACCCAGCAGCTTTCCGTCACTGAATTAGAAATCAGGTAGTCCAGTACCTAAGTGCAGTGAGTTGCTTGCAAGTCACCGTGGTGGTCTCAGGTCGGAGGGACATTTAGACCCATATTCCATCGGAGCAAATCTTGACAGCAGAAATAGCTCCGAAGTCGATCACGTTCAGTGCAGATATACCCTTACATCTCATCTGTATGCCATACCAGTGTCTCCACACTCATTGGTTAAGAGGACAACCAACCTATATGGCACACAATGACCTATGCTTGATAAACGTTATCATCTTTGGTAACAACATATCATTTGGTCGTGAACAGATTTAAGGACTAAACGATAAATCCTCCTTTGTCGAGTCTAAATAGTCCTAAGAACTTCACCACAACATAGGAGTTCATTAGAAGATGAAACATCTTGTGATGAAAAATGCTAAAATAATTTTTATTAATTCATAATTTATGTACATATACAAAAATGAGCACAACCGTCAACAGGCAGATGATTGGCTTTGGGACACTATTCCCAACAATCTCCCACTTGGCCTAAAGCCAATCGGTGCAGTATCTAATACCCATCTTCGACTTGTAGTTGTCGAACTCCTTCACCGCAATGGCTTTAGTGAATGGGTCGGCCAAGTTCTCCTTTCTGTCGATCTTCTGAAGGTCGACGTCACCTCGATCCACAATTTCTCGGATAAGATGGTAGTGGCGCAGAATATGCTTCGTCCACTGGTGTGCCTTGGGTTCCTTCGCCTGAGCAATGGCTCCAGAGCTATCACAGTAGAGCAGAACTAGACCAACAAGGAAGGGTGCTACTCTGAGCTTGGTGATGAACTTCCTCAGCCACACCACTTCTTTGGCAGCATCTGATGCAGCGACATACTCTGCCTCGCAAACTGAATCAGCCACAGTGTATTACTTGGAACTCTTCCAACAGATAGCCCCACCATAAAGGGTAAAAATAAATCCCGACACACTTTTGCTGTCATCGTGATCAGACTGGAAACTAGAGTCTGTAAACCTTATAAGTCTCAAGTCTGGTTCACCATATACAAGCTACTGGTCCTTAGTATTTCTTAAATACTTCAGGATGGTTTTAACAACCTTCCAGTGATTCTCCCCTGGATCAGATTGGTATCTACTCCTACCCCTAATGAGTATGCCACATCTGGTCATGTACATTGTTGCCCAGCTATGCAACCCAAGAGGGGGGGGTGAATTGGGTTTCTAAAAATTTTAAGCCCAACCGATTACTTAATTAATTTCTTATAATGAATAAGACAAAGATTTTAATTCAATATTAAATACCTAAAGCAGGAATGCAAGAATATAATAAAGATATAAAGTAAAGCGATAAAGCACACCACAAACACAAGGATTTATAGTGGTTCGGTGCTAACCTTGCACCTACATCTACTCCCCAAGATCCTACTTGGGAATTTCAATCCACTATCCTTTGTATTCAACCCGAATACAAAACGTCGGAAACTCCGACACTAGCTATCCCCAGCTAGATCACTTGTTTCCCGGATACAAGTAAACCCAAAACACTCCGATTTCAGGTTCGGATCAACCTTTCCTTGTTTTGGAAATCCTCCAAAAACAAGAACAAAAACTCACAAAGAGTAAGAATATTTAGAGCACAGATTAATACAATAACAGCTCCTTTAAATGAGCGAATATAACAATAAAAATTTTACTCAAATGAAGAACTCCTTTTTCCAGATTTTCTCAAAGTGGATGAACGCTTGAATGCTTGAGAAGAGGTTGATTGTTGATTGAAGATCTCTTGAAAGCTTTGAACGATCTCTAGATCAAGGTTGAAACAATAGGCGTGAAGGATTCTCTCCTTGAAAGCTCTTGCTTTTCTCTTTCACAATCTCTCTGGTATATTGTGGATCCTCTCTCTTTTTCTTTTTGGATTTTTCATTGATCTCAGGCTTTTTCGTGCAAATTTCGGATCCTCTCTTCTGTTCTTCTCCTTTTTGATTTCACGTTTGATCCGCTATTTAATCTGCAATTTCTTTCATCATTTAAAGCATTTTGTAGCATTAGAAGCAAGAGAAAATAATTTAGGTAGATAAAGAGCCGTTAGAGCAATTTTAGGAAGCATAAATGGCAATTAAAATGGACAAAAAAATAGCCGTTGCTGACATTTTTCGTCGCAGGGGTCGACTCATGAGTCGACTCATGCATCAGGAGTCGACTCATGAGTCGACTTCTGTTGCACAGACCAGAAGGTCTGATTTTTGGATTTTTTGGCTCAAATCAGCAGAGGTCGACTCATGAGTCGACTCATGCCTTGTGGGTCGACTCATGAGTCGACTCACAGGTCGTGCCAAGTCAAAAATCCAGCGTGCCATGGGAATTTTTTGCGTGCCAAACAGCTCACAGTGCCATGAGTTGACTCATGAGTCGACTCATGCACTTCAAACCTTCATAACTTCAAAAATATAAGTCCAAATACAATGAAATTTTCACCAATAGTTTACAAATCATTTGTTCTATCAAATGATACTATCAAATCAGAATTTTAGTGAAATTATGATTTTGCCCTTGAAGAGCATAAGGACTTTTTCATTTTAAAATTATTTGTATCCCTTCAATCTGCTTTGTAATCATCAAAATCAATCTAGGAGCAACAATCTCCCCCTTTTTGATGATGACAAAACATTTGAACAAAAATATTTATGTTAATGCATTAATTTCAAAAGAATCCATTATAAGTGTATATGCTTGAAAAGAGTATGATCCTTTTGGCATGTAATATAAATGCAAAAATAGTTTATCCATTTTCTTAAAGATTTAAAAAGGGTATTAGATCATTTTGAGTTTAAGATATATCAGAGCAAGAGAAGATAAATAACTTTTTCTATGTATCAGAGCAAGAAAAATAATTTTTACAATTATATCAGAAAAGATTTTACAATGTATCAGAGCAAGAAAATTTTATAATATATCAGAGAAAATTTTACACTGTATTAGAGCAAATGTCAGAGAAAATTTCACACTGTATTAGAGAAAATTTCATACTGTATCAGAGTAAATGTTATAATATATTAGAGAAACTTTCACACTATATAAGATCAAATTTTATCATGTATCAGAGCAAGTTAAAAGAAATTTTAGGGTGTATCAGAGTAAATCAAATTTCTTAAGATGTATCAAGGTAAATAAAATTTCAAAAGATGTATCAGAGCAAGTTTGAATTTTGAAATATATCAGAGCATATAAAAAATTACTTATTTGCATTGTACTTATGATTTTGCTTTTGATGGATGGCTTTTTGTTTAATTTCTGTCTGAGACCAAATTTTGATACCAAAATTCTCAAAGTTTTGTTTAATTTCTCCAATATTTGTTTCCCAATTTTATTATTATTTTAATCATCCAATTTTTGTTTAATTTCTCAAGTTTGGTTTAATCTTTCAATTCTTGTTTTTGTTTAATTTCTCCCCCTTTTTCTCATAATTTAGGGTTTTGCTTTTTTGTTTAATTTCAATTTTTGTTTTTGTTCAATTTCTCCCCCTTTTTGACATCATCAAACATAGTTAACTCTTCCTTTTTCTGAAATATTCTTTAATTTCTTCCCCTTTAGAGTTTTTCACAGATGTTTGCTCCCCCTTAATATAGCAATTATCAACAGCAAACAACAACAAAGAGAAGACAATATTTCAACAAGAAGAAAATATATAACCAAAATATGATCGATATCATTACAAAGAGGTAGAAATATAGGTAAAAGATGATTCCATTAATATCATAATTGTTTCAATACATAGTTCTTAAAAAGTCAACCAGCTAATTGTCAATACATGGCTCCAAGGTATAGATCCTAGAACAAGACACTAACTCCTAAGACCTAGTAAAGATCAAGATAAGTCAATGATCGGAGTCATCAGATATAGGGTGAGGAGATGATGGATCAGAAGTGCATCCTCTACCCCGTCTGCCTCTGCCATGAGCAGGAGAGCGAGAAGAACTGGGTGGCTGAGAACGCTGAGATGCTAGGGCTGATACCATGAGTCTGATAGAATCAAGTACGTTCAGTGCTCTGGAAACAGATTGAAGTAGAGCAGTGAACTGGGTGGTAGCATGCTCACTCGATCCTCGGATCTCTTTCCTCAGTAGCTCATATCCACCTTCTAGTGCTTCTCTGAGCCTGCCAGCCTCTGCAGTGAGGTCTGTGACCTCAATAGTAGACTCCTGTGGCTGGGGATGGGCCAATGCAAGGACTTACCCCTGCAAGTCAAGAACTCTGCCAGTAAGTCTCCAGACTGTGTCCTCAAGCTGCTGTATCCTGATGGACTGATCTGATATCATCTGAAACATAGTGGAGATGTGGGGAGTAATGGTCTGATCAGAAGAGGTAGCTCCAGGTGCAAAAGAAGTACTGCCCCACTGACTAGACAGCAAAGAAGCCACACGCTGTGAAATATGCTCGATCTGATCGTCAGCCAGTCTGAACTCTGAATGAGATGCTCTGCTCTCTGGCTGATACACTGGTGTGGGCATCCTAGTAAACTCAGAAGGGCCAGCCTCAGTATCAGGAATGAACTGGGTATCTGGTGAAGCTGCCCTAAAGTCATGTACAGGAGAAGATGGACCTTCTTCTTCTACTCTGCCTTCAGTTCTGTCTTCAGCTCTTTCCTCAGCTCTCTCCTCAGCTCTTTCTTCAGAGCCCTTGATCCAACCACCAACAGTCTTTGTAATTCCCATTCGGTGCAGGATGTGTTGGTTGAAAGTGTCCACATGTGAGAGCTTAGTAGGTGTCTCCCCTTCACAGCTAACTCCAAACCTCCTAAATACCCTAGTAAGGGCCATACCATAAGGCAAGTGTGCCTTGGATCTGTTCAAAGTTTCTCTCATGGCCTCTATCATAAGTGCAGGGAGGTTTAGGGGGGTCTGAGTGATGATATGAAACATGACACATACATCTCTGCCAGACAGTAAGTCATGTCTACCACTCCTAGGAAAAAAGAGTTTTGTTACAATCTGATGCAGGACCCTCATCTCAATGGATAATAGCTTTGCTTCCAATTTGTTTAAACTTCCTGAAAAAGCTTCTCCTAAGATAATTCTGATCCCTTCTTCTTTAATTGGGAGTTCCATATATGAGTATCCTTCACTAGGCAACTGAAGTATATCTCCCAATATCCTAGAATCCAAGCATATGTCAATCCCCTTGACTGTTGAAGTCACAGACCCGTTTCCATAATTTAGGTTCTGGTAGAACTCTCTGACTAGATCAACATAGGTGACTTCCTTAAGGGAGCAGTAGAGTTCCCATCCTTGATTTTTGATCTTACTTGCAAAAGTAAAGCCTTCTTTCTCAAAGAATCGAAAATCTATATTTTTCTCGGTTTCTACTTTTCTATCAGAAAGAGGATTTACACTAGGGCTTATGGAGGATTGAGAGAGACCTTGAGCAGGTACTGAAACTGGAGTGGGAGCAGTTGAAGACTGAGCATGCCTTTTCTTTCGGATAATTTCTCAGGCTCACGGATTGATTTCCTTCTTTGGGGAAGTTTCATCTTTGGAGCCATATCCAATAAGGTAGCAGACAAGAAGACTTGAATTGAGAGGAGGAGGGATCTCAAGAGAGTAAAGAGGAATTTTAGTGGAGAAAAGAAGTGGATTTTGGAAGTTCGGTGAAGTGCTAGGGCACGTTCCAACCGCGCCGAGCAATGCAAGAAAGCACGAGAAATCTCTTTTCCAAGGAGACGATTTTTGGTGGAGAGTAGGAGGGAGAATTGCCTCGAGATAAATCCTTGGATTTGGAGCAAGAAAGAGTTGGAAAGAACGGCTTTCGGAAGGAAGACGATGAGTCATCTCACAAACAGGGTTCCCGTTTAAAAACAATGAGCCCGTGGGAAGTTTGTGGGATTTACAAGTTTGCCATTGAGTCGACTCATGGGGGTCGACTCATGAAGTTCAGAAATTCAGCAAAAATACAAATAAATTCCAAAAAATTTAAAATTTTGGGAGAAGGAATTTTGCTCAATGATAAGTTTTTAGAGTGATAAATCTGAGCTTTTGGAACCAGGATAGATGTTTAAAATTGAACTCTAATCAATTCTTTGGAAATTGAGAAATTTTAGGCAAATAGATCTAGAATTCTAGATTTCTCCTAATTTCACAGAATCTATCCTCACTAAGGGCCTTTGTAAAGATATCAGCTAATTGATTTTCAGTGCAAACATATTCAAGAATTATATTTTTGTTTTGAACATGTTCTCTTATAAAATGATGTCTTATTTCAATATGTTTAGATCTTGAGTGTTGTATTGGATTTTTAGATAGATTTATGGCACTTGTATTGTCACATCTTATTGGTGTTTCATTAAGTTTGATTCCAAAATCTTCGAGTTGTTGCTTAATCCATAAGATTTGAGCACAACAACTTCCACTGCAATGATTCAGCCTCAGCCGTAGATAGTGCCACCGAATTTTGTTTCTTGCTAAACCATGAGATTAGGTTAACTCCAAGAAATTGGCAAGTTTCACTTGTGCTTTTTCTATCTAATTTACATCCACAAAATCAGCATCTGAATATCCTAATAAATTAATTTGTGAGTCCTTAGAGTACCATAGCCCTATAGTTTGTGTACCATTTAAGTATCTAAGGATTCTTTTAACAGCATTCAAATGAGATTCCTTAGGATTAGATTGATATCTAGCACATAAGCAAACACTAAACATGATATCAGGCCTACTTGCAGTTAGATATAATAATGAGCCAATCATACCTCTATAGTATTTTAAGTCTACGCTTTTACTTCATCATCCTTGTCAGCTTACTTGAGGGACTCATTGGTGTGCCAATTGGTTTGCAGTTCTCCATTCCAAATCTTTTGAGTAGTTCCTTGGTGTACTTGCTTTGGGTGATGGAGATTCCCTCTTTTGATTGTTTAATTTGGAGTCCGAGGAAGAAGGTGAGTTCTCCCATCATGCTCATCTCGAACTCTCCCTGCATAAGCTTAGCAAAGTCTTGACAAAGGGATTCATTAGTAGACCCAAAAATTATGTCATCAACATAAATTTGTATAATTAGCATATCATTTTGGTTTCTTTTAATAAATAGGGTTGTATCTACATTGCCTCTTGAGAAATCATTATTTAGTAGAAATTTGCTTAGCCTTTCATACCATGCTCTAGGTGCTTGTTTTAGACCATATAAAGCTTTATTTAATCTAAAGACACGATTGGGAAAAGCATGATTTTCAAATCCAGGGGGTTGTTCTACATATACTTCTTCAGAAATATATCCATTTAAAAATGCACTTTTAACATCTATTTGAAATAACTTGAAATTCATAAAGCAAGCATATGCAAGTAGAAGTCTAATAGCTTCTAATCTAGCAACAGGTGCAAAGGTTTCATCAAAATCAATTCCTTCTTCTTGATTATATCCCTTAGCAACCAGTCTTGCTTTATTTCTAATTACATTTCCATGCTCATCTAATTTATTTCTAAAGACCCATTTTGTGCCAATTATTGAATAATCTTTAGGTCTTTTCACTAAGGTCCAAACATTATTTCTTTCAAATTGATTAAGTTCTTCTTGCATAGCATTAATCCAGTTATGATCATTTTTAGCTTCTTCAAAAGTTTTAGGTTCAAGTTGAGATACAAAAACATAAAGATTAAGTACATCTCTAAGTGAAGAACGTGTTTTTACCCCATGCATAGGATCACCAATTATTAACTCCTTAGGGTGGTTGTGAACATACCTCCATTCCTTGGGTAAGTCATTTGTACCTTGAGGTTGTTCTTGAATTTCTTCACCTTTCTCATTTTGTTTGTCTTCTTGATCCTTGTCTTCTGGAGTTGCTGAATTTTTCAGAGTGATCTCCTTCATACCTTCTATTAGTGGATCTGCATCATCAACACCCTCATTCTTCCTTGAAGGAAGATCGTTAGATTCATCAAAGACAACATGTATGGACTCCTCAACTATTAAAGTTCTTTTGTTGAAAACTCTAAATGCTTTACTAGTGGAGGAGTAACCTAGAAAGATTGCTTCATCTGATTTTGCATCAAATTTACCAAGTTTTTCTTTTCCATTATTTAATACAAAACATCGGCAACCAAAAACATGAAAATAGGCAATATTAGGTTTTCTTCCTTTCCAAAGTTCATAGGGGGTTTTCTTTAAAAATTATCTAATTAAAGCATGATTTAAAATGTAACATGCTGTGTTAATAGCTTCCGCCCAAAAATATCTTGGAAGGTTGCTTTCACAAAGCATGGTACGGGCCATTTCTTCTAAGGTTCTGTTTTTCCTTTCAACTACCCCATTTTGTTGGGGTGTCCTAGGAGCAGAGAAGTTATGGCCAATTCTATTTTCATCACAAAAATTTTCAAAGTCATGATTTTCAAATTCTGTTCCATGATCACTTCTAATATTTTGAATTGAAAACCCTTTTTCATTAGTGACTTTTCGATGAAATTTAGTGAAAATTTGAAAAGTTTCATTTTTGTGAGCTAAAAAGAAAACCCAAGTAAAACGAGAGTAATCATCTATTATTACAAATCCATATCGTTTTCCTCCTAGACTAGTGGTTCTGGTTGGTCCAAATAAATCCATATGTAAGAGCTCTAAAGGTCTAGAAGTTGAAACAGTGTTTTTGGATTTAAATGATACTCTAGTTTGTTTACCTAATTGGCATGCATCACAAATTCTATCCTTTTCAAAATTCAATTTTGGCAAACCGAGAACTAAATCCTTTTTGATTAATTTTGAAAGAAAATACATGCTAATATGTGCAAGTCTATGATGCCACAGCCAACTAGTCTCATTTATTTTAGCATTTAAGGAAACTGGACATTGCATGTCTAATTTAGTTAAATCATTCAAGTCTACCATATAAACATTGCCATGCCTATGTCCTATAAATTTAATGCCATCGTTAATAGGACTCGTCACAATGCAAACAGATGATTCAAAACTTACTTTATACCCTTTATCACAGAATTGACTAATGCTAAGTAAGTTATGCTTTAAACCTTTAACCAATAAAACATTCTCAATGTATTTGGAGGGAGTGATACCAATGTTACCTATCCCGATGATCTCTCCTTTGCCATTATCTCCAAAGGTGACCATCCCTCCATCCTTAGCATCAAGCGTGATAAATTGTGATTCATCACCAGTCATGTGTCTCGAGCATCCACTGTCAAGATACCATTTTCTGTTTCCTTCTTGGGATGCTAGACACACCTGCAAGCAAAGATCAAGTTTCTGTCTTAGGTACCCAAGCTTTCTTGGGTCCTTTCAGGTTAGTCAGAATGGTTCCTTTTGGAACCCATATTTTCTTTGTGTTTGCATATTTGTTAATAAGACATGTATATGATTTATGTCCTATTCTTCCACATTTAAAACAAGTAATATTTGTAGACTTGTTACTTGAATAATTTACATAAATATCCTTCAGAAATTTTTGTTTCTTCAGGGGTTTATAACCAAGTCCAGCCTTATCATATATAGCTTTCTGATTTTCAAGGATCATATTTAGTTTGTTTGAACTTAAGGTGAACTTATCTACTATAGATTTCAGCTTGTTCATTTTATCTTTTAAGTTTTGATTTTCTTGAATCAAGGTGAATTTTTCAATTGAAAGATTTTCAGCTTGTTTCACTAAGGACTGATTTTCCAATTTCAGCTCTTTGTTTTTCTTCCCTAGTTTCTTTAATTCATCAATTGAATCATAGAATGCTTCATGCAATTCTTCAAAAGTAAATTCACTAGTGGATTCAGAAGTTACCTCATTTTTATGTGCCATCAGACACAGATTGGCTTGTTCTGTTGAGGTTTCCTCATCGGAGCTTGAGTCATCACTCGCACTCCAGGTCGCCATCATTGCCTTCTTTTTGAACTTCTTTGGACCTTTCTTCAATTGTGGACATTCGGATCTGAAATGTCCTGGCTTCTTGCACTCGTAGCATATAGGGGGTTGATCTTTCTCCTTTTCTTTGCTTTGATCCCCTTTTGTGAATTTTTTTCTCATCCCCTGTTTCCTTTTTCTTAGAAATTGCTTAAATTTTCGGGTGATGAGAGCCATCTCTTCATCCTGTTCTTCATCTTCAGATTCATCCGTTTCATAATCAGGCGAAGTTGTGGATTTGAGGGCAATGGTTCTTTTCTTTTTGATTTCATCCTCTTGATGTTGCTTCATGCTAAGTTCATGAGTCATCAAGGATCCAAGAAGCTCTTCTAGAGGTAGAGTGTTCAAGTCCTTTGCTTCTTGGATGGCAGTCACCTTGGCTTTCCAAGTTCTTGGCAGTGACCTGAGAATCTTCCTTACAAGTTCACTGTTAGTATAAGATTTGCCAAGACTCTTTAAACCATTGATTATATCAGTAAAATGAGTAAACATAGCAGTTATGGACTCATCATGCTCTATTTTGAACAATTCATATTTATGTACAAGCATGTTTATTTTAGACTCTTTTACTTGATTTGTTCCCTCATGGGTTACTTCTAACCTATTCCATATTTCTTTAGCAGATGCACAAGTAGAAATGCGATTAAATTCACTTGCATCTAGTGCACAATAAAGAATATTCATGGCTTTGGCATTTAATTGTGCCAATTTTTTGTCAACCTCATCCCATTCTTTCTCGGGTTTGGTTGATTCCTCACCATCTATAATCTTGGTGGGTGTGTGAGGACCATTCACTATGATACTCCACATATCATAGTCAAGTGCTTGTATGAAAATCTTCATCCGAGCTTTCCAATAGGTGTAATTAGACCCATTGAAAAGTGGAGGTCGGTTTGTTGATTGCCCCTCGGCTAGAGAAGTACCAACATGGGTTGCCATAGATCTTTGGCTCTTTGATTATTAGATCAAAGAAGGGCTAGAGCACCGGCTCTGATACCACTTGTTGCCCAGCTATGCAACCCAAGAGGGGGGGGTGAATTGGGTTTCTAAAAATTTTAAGCCCAACCGATTACTTAATTAATTTCTTATAATGAACAAGACAAAGATTTTAATTCAATATTAAATACCTAAAGCAGGAATGCAAGAATATAATAAAGATATAAAGTAAAGCGATAAAGCACATCACAAACACAAGGATTTATAGTGGTTCGGTGCTAACCTTGCACCTACATCCACTCCCCAAGATCCTACTTGAGAATTTCAATCCACTATCCTTTGTATTCAACCCGAATACAAAACGTCGAAAACTCCGACACTAGCTATCCTAAGCTAGATCACTTGTTTCTCGGGTACAAGTAAATCCAAAACACTCCGATTTCAGGTTCGGATCAACCTTTCCTTGTTTTGGAAATCCTCCAAAAACAAGAACAAAAACTCACAAAGAGTAAGAATATTTAGAGCACAGATTAATACAATAACAGCTCCTTTAAATGAGCGAATATAACAATAAAAATTTTACTCAAATGAAGAACCCCTTTTTCCAGATTTTCTCAAAGTGGATGAACGCTTGAATGCTTGAGAAGAGGTTGATTGTTGATTGAAGATCTCTTGAAAGCTTTGAACGATCTCTAGATCAAGGTTGAAACAATAGGCGTGAAGGATTCTCTCCTTGAAAGCTCTTGCTTTTCTCTTTCACAATCTCTCTGGTATATTGTGGATCCTCTCTCTTTTTTTTTTTGAATTTTTCGTTGATCTCAGGCTTTTTTTCGTGCAAATTTCGGATCCTCTCTTCTGTTCTTCTCCTTTTTGATTTCACGTTTGATCCGCTATTTAATCTGCAATTTCTTTCATCATTTAAAGCATTTTGTAGCATTAGAAGCAAGAGAAAATAATTTAGGTAGATAAAGAGCCGTTAGAGCAATTTTAGGAAGCATAAATGGCAATTAAAATGGACAAAAAAATAGCCGTTGCTGATATTTTCCATCGCAGGGGTCGACTCATGAGTCGACTCATGCATCAGGAGTCGACTCATGAGTCGACTTCTGTTGCACAGACCAGAAGGTCTGATTTCTGGATTTTTCGGCTCAAATCAGCAGAGGTCGACTCATGAGTCGACTCATGCCTTGTGGGTCGACTCATGAGTCGACTCACAGGTCGTGCCAAGTCAAAAATTCAGCGTGCCATGGGAATTTTTTGCGTGCCAAACAGCTCACAGTGCCATGAGTTGACTCATGAGTCGACTCATGCACTTCAAACCTTCATAACTTCAAAAATATAAGTCCAAATACAATGAAATTTTCACCAATAGTTTACAAATCATTTGTTCTATTAAATGATACTATCAAATCAGAATTTTAGTGAAATTACGATTTTACCCTTGAAGAGCATAAGGACTTTTTCATTTTAAAATTATTTGTATCCCTTCAATCTGCTTTGTAATCATCAAAATCAATCTAGGAGCAACAGATATTTTTACTACCATGCTGATGAACAAAAGGTGTTCGTCAGCCTTAAGGCAATCTTTTTAGAAAAGAAGTTCCTTGGTGAAGGAACCGTTGCCTCTAAGGTTGAACTTGATGAAGTTCAACAGGTAGAAGGACCGACACCAATAGCTGAACCTGAGTCGGATATGATTAGATCATATCCGGAGCCCAATATACCTGCACCATTAAGGTGATCCGATAGAGTACCGCGTCAGCCGGACAGATACTACAATTTCTTGGTCCGGGATGGTGATCCCATCGAACTTGATGAGAATAATGAGGATCCGATCACCTATATGGATGCAATGCAGAGACCTGATTCCGAGAAATGGCTTGAAGCTATGAAATCCAAAATGGAGTCCATGAAGGTCAACAATGTATGGACATTGGTTGACCCACCTGAAGGGGTTAAACCCATTGGGTGTAAATGGGTCTTCAAAAGGAAGAGGGGCGCAGACGGAAAGGTGGAGACCTATAAAGCCCGTCTGATCGCCAAGGGGTATTGTCAACGTTATGGTATTGACTATGATGAGACGTTTTCTCCTGTGACAATGCTCAAATCCATTCGGATAATGCTTGCAATAGCTGCCCATCTGGATTATGAGATCTGGCAGATGGATGTAAAGACAGCTTTTCTGAATGGAGAGCTGACTGAAGAGGTGTATATGATACAACCTGAGGGGTTTACATCCACAGATGAGTCCAAGGTGTGCAAGCTTCAGAGATCCATTTATGGATTAAAGCAAGCTTCTCGGAGTTGGAACATGCGTTTTGATAAGGTGATCAAAACGTATGGCTTCATTAAGAATGGAGAAGAGCCCTGCATCTATAAATGGGCAAATGGTCCAGTTGTGGTATTCCTTGTCTTGTACGTGGATGATATTCTCTTAATCAGGAATGACATCCTCGCACTACAGAGAATAAAAATTTGGTTGTCATCACAGTTCTCCATGAAGGACTAGGGTGAAGCATCCTACATCCTAGGGATGAAGATCTATAGGGATAGATCTAAAAGGATGCTTGGATTATCCCAGTCCATGTACATAGACACTGTG